>NW_027096117.1:0-74402 GCF_040115645.1 Euwallacea fornicatus | reverse complement strand
GTAACTTCGACATATGAGCTCCAAACACTTTCATAAACGGATCACAGATTCACCTCGACGAGATCTTTAACATGACTAATAAGGATTCATTGTATCTTTGTGAGTCTTCGAGATAATGAGTAATTTATGTGCTTAAACACACATCTTTTGTGACTTTTCAAGTTTTGAACCTCAGTAACTTCGGCATATGAGCTCCAAACACATTCATAAACGGATCACAGATTCACCTCGACGAGATCTTTAACATGACTAAAAAGAATTCATTGTATCTTTGTGAGTTTTCGAGATAATGTGTAATTTATATTCTCAAACACACATCTTTTGCGACTTTTCAAGTTTTGAACTTCAGTAACTTATGCAAATGAGCTCCAAATACCTTCAAAAATGGATCACAGAATCACCTCGACCAGCTCTTTAACATGACTAATAAGGATTCATTGTATCTTTGTGAGTTTTCGAGATAATGTGTAATTTATGTTCTCAAACACACATCTTTTGTGACTTTTCAAGTTTGAACTTCAGTAACTTCGGCATATGAGCTCCAAATACCATCAAAAATGGATCACAGAATCACCTCGACGAGATCTTTAACATGACTAATAAGGATTCATTGTATCTTTGTGAGTTTTCGAGATAATGTGTAATTTATATTCTCAAACACAAATCTTTTGTGACTTTTCAAGTTTTGAACCTCAGTAACTTCGGCATATGAGCTCCAAATACCATCGCAAATGGATCACAGAATCACCTAGACCAGCTCTTTAACATGACTAAAAAGGATTCATTGTATCTTTGTGAGTTTTCGAGATAATGAGTAATTTATGTTCTCAAACACAAATCTTTTGCGACTTTTCAAGTTTCGAACCTCAGTAACTTCGACATATGAGCTCCAAACACATTTATAAACGGATCACAGATTCACCTCGACGAGATCTTTAACATGACTAATAAGGATTCATTGTATCTTTGTGAGTCTTCGAGATAATGAGTAATTTATGTGCTTAAACACACATCTTTTGTGACTTTTCAAGTTTGAACTTCAGTAACTTCGGCATATGAGCTCCAAATACCATCAAAAATGGATCACAGAATCACCTCGACGAGATCTTTAACATGACTAATAAGGATTCATTGTATCTTTGTGAGTTTTCGAGATAATGTGTAATTTATATTCTCAAACACAAATCTTTTGCGACTTTTCAAGTTTCGAACCTCAGTAACTTCGACATATGAGCTCCAAACACATTCATAAACGGATCACAGATTCACCTCGACGAGATCTTTAACATGACTAATAAGGATTCATTGTATCTTTGTGAGTCTTCGAGATAATGAGTAATTTATGTGCTTAAACACACATCTTTTGTGACTTTTCAAGTTTGAACCTCAGTAACTTCGGCATATGAGCTCCAACTACCTTCAAAAATGCATCACAGAATCACCTCGACGAGATCTTTAACATGACTTATAAGGATTCATTGTATCTTTGTGAGTCTTCGAGATAATGAGTAATTTATGTGCTTAAACACACATCTTTTGTGACTTTTCAAGTTTTGAACCTCAGTAACTTATGCAAATGAGCTCCAAATACCTTCAAAAATGGATCACAGAATCACCTCGACGAGATCTTTAACATGACTAATAAGGATTCATTGTATCTTTGTGAGTCTTCGAGATAATGAGTAATTTATGTGCTTAAACACACATCTTTTGTGACTTTTCAAGTTTGAACTTCAGTAACTTCGGCATATGAGCTCCAAATACCATCAAAAATGGATCACAGAATCACCTCGACGAGATCTTTAACATGACTAAAAAGGATTCATTGTATCTTTGTGAGTTTTCGAGATAATGAGTAATTTATGTTCTCAAACACAAATCTTTTGCGACTTTTCAAGTTTCGAACCTCAGTAACTTCGACATATGAGCTCCAAACACATTCATAAACGGATCACAGATTCACCTCGACGAGATCTTTAACATGACTAATAAGGATTCATTGTATCTTTGTGAGTCTTCGAGATAATGAGTAATTTATGTTCTCAAACACAAATCTTTTGTGACTTTTCAAGTTTTGAACCTCAGTAACTTCGGCATATGAGCTCCAACTACCTTCAAAAATGCATCACAGAATCACCTCGACGAGATCTTTAACATGACTAATAAGGATTCATTGTATCTTTGTGAGTCTTCGAGATAATGAGTAATTTATGTGCTTAAACACACATCTTTTGTGACTTTTCAAGTTTTGAACCTCAGTAACTTCGGCATATGGGCTCCAAACACATTCAAAAATGGATCACAGAATCACCTCGACCAGCTCTTTAACATGACTAATAAGGATTCATTGTATCTTTGTGAGTTTTCGAGATAATGAGTAATTTATGTTCTCAAACACACATCTTTTGTGACTTTTCAAGTTTTGAACCTCAGTAACTTCGGCATATGAGCTCCAAACACATTCATAAACGGATCACATATTCACCTAGACCAGCTCTTTAACATGACTAATAAGGATTCATTGTATCTTTGTGAGTTTTCGAGATAATGAGTAATTTATGTTCTCAAACACAAATCTTTTGCGACTTTTCAAGTTTCGAACCTCAGTAACTTCGACATATGAGCTCCAAACACATTCATAAACGGATCACAGATTCACCTCGACGAGATCTTTAACATGACTAATAAGGATTCATTGTATCTTTGTGAGTCTTCGAGATAATGAGTAATTTATGTGCTTAAACACACATCTTTTGTGACTTTTCAAGTTTGAACTTCAGTAACTTCGGCATATGAGCTCCAAATACCATCAAAAATGGATCACAGAATCACCTCGACGAGATCTTTAACATGACTAATAAGGATTCATTGTATCTTTGTGAGTTTTCGAGATAATGTGTAATTTATATTCTCAAACACAAATCTTTTGTGACTTTTCAAGTTTTGAACCTCAGTAACTTTCGGCATATGAGCTCCAACTACCTTCAAAAATGCATCACAGAATCACCTCGACGAGATCTTTAACATGACTAATAAGGATTCATTGTATCTTTGTGAGTCTTCGAGATAATGAGTAATTTATGTGCTTAAACACACATCTTTTGTGACTTTTCAAGTTTTGAACCTCAGTAACTTCGGCATATGGGCTCCAAACACATTCAAAAATGGATCACAGAATCACCTCGACCAGCTCTTTAACATGACTAATAAGGATTCATTGTATCTTTGTGACTTTTTGTGATAATGAGTAATTTATGTCCTTAAACACACACCTTTTATGACTTTTCAAGTTTTGAACCTCAGTAACTTCGGCATATGGGCTCCAAACACATTCAAAAATGGATCACAGATTCACCTCGACCAGCTCTTTAACATGACTAATAAGGATTCATTGTATCTTTGTGAGTCTTCGAGATAATGAGTAATTTATGTGCTTAAACACACATCTTTTGTGACTTTTCAAGTTTTGAACCTCAGTAACTTCGGCATATGGGCTCCAAACACATTCAAAAATGGATCACAGATTCACCTCGACCAGCTCTTTAACATGACTAATAAGGATTCATTGTATCTTTGTGAGTTTTCGAGATAATGAGTAATTTATGTTCTCAAACACAAATCTTTTGCGACTTTTCAAGTTTCGAACCTCAGTAACTTCGACATATGAGCTCCAAACACATTCATAAACGGATCACAGATTCACCTCGACGAGATCTTTAACATGACTAATAAGGATTCATTGTATCTTTGTGAGTCTTCGAGATAATGAGTAATTTATGTGCTTAAACACACATCTTTTGTGACTTTTCAAGTTTGAACTTCAGTAACTTCGGCATATGAGCTCCAAATACCATCAAAAATGGATCACAGAATCACCTCGACGAGATCTTTAACATGACTAATAAGGATTCATTGTATCTTTGTGAGTTTTCGAGATAATGTGTAATTTATATTCTCAAACACACATCTTTTGCGACTTTTCAAGTTTTGAACTTCAGTAACTTATGCAAATGAGCTCCAAATACCTTCAAAAATGGATCACAGATTCACCTCGACGAGATCTTTAACATGACTAATAAGGATTCATTGTATCTTTGTGAGTCTTCGAGATAATGAGTAATTTATGTGCTTAAACACACATCTTTTGTGACTTTTCAAGTTTTGAACCTCAGTAACTTCGGCATATGGGCTCCAAACACATTCCTAAACGGATCACAGATTCACCTCGACGAGATCTTTAACATGACTAATAAGGATTCATTGTATCTTTGTGAGTTTTCGAGATAATGAGTAATTTATGTTCTCAAACACACATCTTTTGCGACTTTTCAAGTTTTGAACTTCAGTAACTTATGCAAATGAGCTCCAAATACCTTCAAAAATGGATCACAGATTCACCTCGACGAGATCTTTAACATGACTAATAAGGATTCATTGTATCTTTGTGAGTTTTCGAGATAATGTGTAATTTATATTCTCAAACACACATCTTTTGTGACTTTTCAAGTTTTGAACCTCAGTAACTTCGGCATATGAGCTCCAAACAAATTCATAAACGGATCACATATTCACCTCGACGAGATCTTTAACATGACTAATAAGGATTCATTGTATCTTTGTGAGTTTTCGAGATAATGAGTAATTTATGTGCTTAAACACACATCTTTTGTGACTTTTCAAATTTTGAACCTCAGTAACTTCGGCATATGAGCTCCAAATACCATCGCAAATGGATCACAGATTCACCTCGACGAGATCTTTAACATGACTAATAAGGATTCATTGTATCTTTGTGAGTTTTCGAGATAATGAGTAATTTATGTTCTCAAACACACATCTTTTGCGACTTTTCAAGTTTTGAACCTCAGTAACTTCGGCATATGACCTCCAACTACCTTCAAAAATGGATCACAGAATCACCTCGACCAGCTCTTTAACATGACTAATAAGGATTCATTGTATCTTTGTGAGTTTTCGAGATAATGAGTAATTTATGTTCTCAAACACACATCTTTTGCGACTTTTCAAGTTTCGAACCTCAGTAACTTCGACATATGAGCTCCAAACACATTCATAAACGGATCACAGATTCACCTCGACGAGATCTTTAACATGACTAATAAGGATTCATTGTATCTTTGTGAGTCTTCGAGATAATGAGTAATTTATGTGCTTAAACACACATCTTTTGTGACTTTTCAAGTTTTGAACCTCAGTAACTTCGGCATATGGGCTCCAAACACATTCAAAAATGGATCACAGATTCACCTCGACCAGCTCTTTAACATGACTAAAAAGAATTCATTGTATCTTTGTGAGTTTTCGAGATAATGTGTAATTTATATTCTCAAACACACATCTTTTGCGACTTTTCAAGTTTTGAACCTCAGTAACTTCGGCATATGACCTCCAACTACCTTCAAAAATGGATCACAGAATCACCTCGACCAGCTCTTTAACATGACTAATAAGGATTCATTGTATCTTTGTGAGTTTTCGAGATAATGAGTAATTTATGTTCTCAAACACAAATCTTTTGCGACTTTTCAAGTTTCGAACCTCAGTAACTTCGACATATGAGCTCCAAACACATTCATAAACGGATCACAGATTCACCTCGACGAGATCTTTAACATGACTAATAAGGATTCATTGTATCTTTGTGAGTCTTCGAGATAATGAGTAATTTATGTGCTTAAACACACATCTTTTGTGACTTTTCAAGTTTGAACTTCAGTAACTTCGGCATATGAGCTCCAAATACCATCAAAAATGGATCACAGAATCACCTCGACGAGATCTTTAACATGACTAATAAGGATTCATTGTATCTTTGTGAGTTTTCGAGATAATGTGTAATTTATATTCTCAAACACAAATCTTTTGTGACTTTTCAAGTTTTGAACCTCAGTAACTTCGGCATATGAGCTCCAACTACCTTCAAAAATGCATCACAGAATCACCTCGACGAGATCTTTAACATGACTAATAAGGATTCATTGTATCTTTGTGAGTCTTCGAGATAATGAGTAATTTATGTGCTTAAACACACATCTTTTGTGACTTTTCAAGTTTTGAACCTCAGTAACTTATGCAAATGAGCTCCAAATACCTTCAAAAATGGATCACAGAATCACCTCGACGAGATCTTTAACATGACTAATAAGGATACATTGTATCTTTGTGACTTTTTGTGATAATGAGTAATTTATGTACTTAAACACACACCTTTTATGACTTTTCAAGTTTTGAACCTCAGTAACTTCGGCATATGGGCTCCAAACACATTCAAAAATGGATCACAGAATCACCTCGACCAGCTCTTTAACATGACTAATAAGGATTCATTGTATCTTTGTGACTTTTTGTGATAATGAGTAATTTATGTGCTTAAACATACATCTTTTGTGACTTTTCAAGTTTTGAACCTCAGTAACTTCGGCATATGGGCTCCAAACACATTCAAAAATGGATCACAGATTCACCTCGACCAGCTCTTTAACATGACTAATAAGAATTCATTGTATCTTTGTGAGTTTTCGAGATAATGTGTAATTTATATTCTCAAACACACATCTTTTGCGACTTTTCAAGTTTTGAACTTCAGTAACTTATGCAAATGAGCTCCAAATACCTTCAAAAATGGATCACAGATTCACCTCGACGAGATCTTTAACATGACTAATAAGGATTCATTGTATCTTTGTGAGTCTTCGAGATAATGAGTAATTTATGTGCTTAAACACACATCTTTTGTGACTTTTCAAGTTTTGAACCTCAGTAACTTCGGCATATGGGCTCCAAACACATTCCTAAACGGATCACAGATTCACCTCGACGAGATCTTTAACATGACTAATAAGGATTCATTGTATCTTTGTGAGTTTTCGAGATAATGAGTAATTTATGTTCTCAAACACACATCTTTTGCGACTTTTCAAGTTTTGAACTTCAGTAACTTATGCAAATGAGCTCCAAATACCTTCAAAAATGGATCACAGAATCACCTCGACCAGCTCTTTAACATGACTAATAAGGATTCATTGTATCTTTGTGAGTTTTCGAGATAATGTGTAATTTATATTCTCAAACACACATCTTTTGTGACTTTTCAAGTTTTGAACCTCAGTAACTTCGGCATATGAGCTCCAAACACATTCATAAACGGATCACATATTCACCTCGACGAGATCTTTAACATGACTAATAAGGATTCATTGTATCTTTGTGAGTTTTCGAGATAATGAGTAATTTATGTGCTTAAACACACATCTTTTGTGACTTTTCAAATTTTGAACCTCAGTAACTTCGGCATATGGGCTCCAAACACATTCAAAAATGGATCACAGATTCACCTCGACCAGCTCTTTAACATGACTAATAAGGATTCATTGTATCTTTGTGAGTTTTCGAGATAATGAGTAATTTATGTTCTCAAACACAAATCTTTTGCGACTTTTCAAGTTTCGAACCTCAGTAACTTCGACATATGAGCTCCAAACACATTCATAAACGGATCACAGATTCACCTCGACGAGATCTTTAACATGACTAATAAGGATTCATTGTATCTTTGTGAGTCTTCGAGATAATGAGTAATTTATGTGCTTAAACACACATCTTTTGTGACTTTTCAAGTTTTGAACCTCAGTAACTTATGCAAATGAGCTCCAAATACCTTCAAAAATGGATCACAGATTCACCTCGACCAGCTCTTTAACATGACTAAAAAGAATTCATTGTATCTTTGTGAGTTTTCGAGATAATGTGTAATTTATATTCTCAAACACACATCTTTTGCGACTTTTCAAGTTTTGAACCTCAGTAACTTCGGCATATGACCTCCAACTACCTTCAAAAATGGATCACAGAATCACCTCGACCAGCTCTTTAACATGACTAATAAGGATTCATTGTATCTTTGTGAGTCTTCGAGATAATGAGTAATTTATGTTCTCAAACACACATCTTTTGCGACTTTTCAAGTTTTGAACCTCAGTAACTTCGGCATATGACCTCCAACTACCTTCAAAAATGGATCACAGAATCACCTCGACCAGCTCTTTAACATGACTAATAAGGATTCATTGTATCTTTGTGAGTTTTCGAGATAATGAGTAATTTATGTTCTCAAACACAAATCTTTTGTGACTTTTCAAGTTTTGAACCTCAGTAACTTCGACATATGAGCTCCAACTACCTTCAAAAATGCATCACAGCATCACCTCGACGAGATCTTTAACATGACTAATAAGGATTCATTGTATCTTTGTGAGTCTTCGAGATAATGAGTAATTTATGTGCTTAAACACACATCTTTTGTGACTTTTCAAGTTTTGAACCTCAGTAACTTCGGCATATGGGCTCCAAACACATTCAAAAATGGATCACAGATTCACCTCGACCAGCTCTTTAACATGACTAATAAGAATTCATTGTATCTTTGTGAGTTTTCGAGATAATGTGTAATTTATATTCTCAAACAAACATCTTTTGCGACTTTTCAAGTTTTGAACTTCAGTAACTTATGCAAATGAGCTCCAAATACCTTCAAAAATGGATCACAGAATCACCTCGACGAGATCTTTAACATGACTAATAAGGATTCATTGTATCTTTGTGAGTTTTCGAGATAATGAGTAATTTATGTTCTCAAACACACATCTTTTGTGACTTTTCAAGTTTTGAACCTCAGTAACTTCGGCATATGAGCTCCAAACACATTCCTAAACGGATCACAGATTCACCTCGACGAGATCTTTAACATGACTAATAAGGATTCATTGTATCTTTGTGAGTCTTCGAGATAATGAGTAATTTATGTGCTTAAACACACATCTTTTGTGACTTTTCAAGTTTGAACTTCAGTAACTTCGGCATATGAGCTCCAAATACCATCAAAAATGCATCACAGAATCACCTCGACGAGATCTTTAACATGACTAATAAGGATTCATTGTATCTTTGTGAGTTTTCGAGATAATGTGTAATTTATATTCTCAAACACAAATCTTTTGTGACTTTTCAAGTTTTGAACCTCAGTAACTTCGGCATATGAGCTCCAACTACCTTCAAAAATGCATCACAGAATCACCTCGACGAGATCTTTAACATGACTAATAAGGATTCATTGTATCTTTGTGAGTCTTCGAGATAATGAGTAATTTATGTGCTTAAACACACATCTTTTGTGACTTTTCAAGTTTTGAACCTCAGTAACTTATGCAAATGAGCTCCAAATACCTTCAAAAATGGATCACAGAATCACCTCGACGAGATCTTTAACATGACTAATAAGGATACATTGTATCTTTGTGACTTTTTGTGATAATGAGTAATTTATGTACTTAAACACACACCTTTTATGACTTTTCAAGTTTTGAACCTCAGTAACTTCGGCATATGGGCTCCAAACACATTCAAAAATGGATCACAGAATCACCTCGACCAGCTCTTTAACATGACTAATAAGGATTCATTGTATCTTTGTGACTTTTTGTGATAATGAGTAATTTATGTGCTTAAACACACATCTTTTGTGACTTTTCAAGTTTTGAACCTCAGTAACTTCGGCATATGGGCTCCAAACACATTCAAAAATGGATCACAGATTCACCTCGACCAGCTCTTTAACATGACTAATAAGAATTCATTGTATCTTTGTGAGTTTTCGAGATAATGTGTAATTTATATTCTCAAACAAACATCTTTTGCGACTTTTCAAGTTTTGAACTTCAGTAACTTATGCAAATGAGCTCCAAATACCTTCAAAAATGGATCACAGAATCACCTCGACGAGATCTTTAACATGACTAATAAGGATTCATTGTATCTTTGTGAGTTTTCGAGATAATGAGTAATTTATGTTCTCAAACACACATCTTTTGTGACTTTTCAAGTTTTGAACCTCAGTAACTTCGGCATATGAGCTCCAAACACATTCCTAAACGGATCACAGATTCACCTCGACGAGATCTTTAACATGACTAATAAGGATTCATTGTATCTTTGTGAGTTTTCGAGATAATGAGTAATTTATGTTCTCAAACACACATCTTTTGCGACTTTTCAAGTTTTGAACTTCAGTAACTTATGCAAATGAGCTCCAAATACCTTCAAAAATGGATCACAGATTCACCTCGACGAGATCTTTAACATGACTAATAAGGATTCATTGTATCTTTGTGAGTCTTCGAGATAATGAGTAATTTATGTTCTCAAACACACATCTTTTGCGACTTTTCAAGTTTTGAACCTCAGTAACTTCGGCATATGAGCTCCAACTACCTTCAAAAATGGATCACAGAATCACCTCGACCAGCTCTTTAACATGACTAATAAGGATTCATTGTATCTTTGTGAGTTTTCGAGATAATGAGTAATTTATGTGCTTAAACACACACCTTTTATGACTTTTCAAGTTTTGAACCTCAGTAACTTCGGCATATGGGCTCCAAACACATTCAAAAATGGATCACAGATTCACCTCGACCAGCTCTTTAACATGACTAATAAGAATTCATTGTATCTTTGTGAGTTTTCGAGATAATGTGTAATTTATATTCTCAAACACACATCTTTTGCGACTTTTCAAGTTTTGAACTTCAGTAACTTATGCAAATGAGCTCCAAATACCTTCAAAAATGGATCACAGATTCACCTCGACGAGATCTTTAACATGACTAATAAGGATTCATTGTATCTTTGTGAGTCTTCGAGATAATGAGTAATTTATGTTCTCAAACACACATCTTTTGCGACTTTTCAAGTTTTGAACCTCAGTAACTTCGGCATATGAGCTCCAACTACCTTCAAAAATGGATCACAGAATCACCTCGACCAGCTCTTTAACATGACTAATAAGGATTCATTGTATCTTTGTGACTTTTTGTGATAATGAGTAATTTATGTCCTTAAACACACACCTTTTATGACTTTTCAAGTTTTGAACCTCAGTAACTTCGGCATATGGGCTCCAAACACATTCAAAAATGGATCACAGATTCACCTCGACCAGCTCTTTAACATGACTAATAAGAATTCATTGTATCTTTGTGAGTTTTCGAGATAATGAGTAATTTATGTTCTCAAACACACATCTTTTGTGACTTTTCAAGTTTTGAACCTCAGTAACTTCGGCATATGAGCTCCAAACACATTCCTAAACGGATCACAGATTCACCTCGACGAGATCTTTAACATGACTAATAAGGATTCATTGTATCTTTGTGAGTCTTCGAGATAATGAGTAATTTATGTGCTTAAACACACATCTTTTGTGACTTTTCAAGTTTGAACTTCAGTAACTTCGGCATATGAGCTCCAAATACCATCAAAAATGCATCACAGAATCACCTCGACGAGATCTTTAACATGACTAATAAGGATTCATTGTATCTTTGTGAGTTTTCGAGATAATGTGTAATTTATATTCTCAAACACAAATCTTTTGTGACTTTTCAAGTTTTGAACCTCAGTAACTTCGGCATATGAGCTCCAACTACCTTCAAAAATGCATCACAGAATCACCTCGACGAGATCTTTAACATGACTAATAAGGATTCATTGTATCTTTGTGAGTCTTCGAGATAATGAGTAATTTATGTGCTTAAACACACATCTTTTGTGACTTTTCAAGTTTTGAACCTCAGTAACTTATGCAAATGAGCTCCAAATACCTTCAAAAATGGATCACAGAATCACCTCGACGAGATCTTTAACATGACTAATAAGGATACATTGTATCTTTGTGACTTTTTGTGATAATGAGTAATTTATGTACTTAAACACACACCTTTTATGACTTTTCAAGTTTTGAACCTCAGTAACTTCGGCATATGGGCTCCAAACACATTCAAAAATGGATCACAGAATCACCTCGACCAGCTCTTTAACATGACTAATAAGGATTCATTGTATCTTTGTGACTTTTTGTGATAATGAGTAATTTATGTGCTTAAACACACATCTTTTGTGACTTTTCAAGTTTTGAACCTCAGTAACTTCGGCATATGGGCTCCAAACACATTCAAAAATGGATCACAGATTCACCTCGACCAGCTCTTTAACATGACTAATAAGAATTCATTGTATCTTTGTGAGTTTTCGAGATAATGTGTAATTTATATTCTCAAACAAACATCTTTTGCGACTTTTCAAGTTTTGAACTTCAGTAACTTATGCAAATGAGCTCCAAATACCTTCAAAAATGGATCACAGAATCACCTCGACGAGATCTTTAACATGACTAATAAGGATTCATTGTATCTTTGTGAGTTTTCGAGATAATGAGTAATTTATGTTCTCAAACACACATCTTTTGTGACTTTTCAAGTTTTGAACCTCAGTAACTTCGGCATATGAGCTCCAAACACATTCCTAAACGGATCACAGATTCACCTCGACGAGATCTTTAACATGACTAATAAGGATTCATTGTATCTTTGTGAGTTTTCGAGATAATGAGTAATTTATGTTCTCAAACACACATCTTTTGCGACTTTTCAAGTTTTGAACTTCAGTAACTTATGCAAATGAGCTCCAAATACCTTCAAAAATGGATCACAGATTCACCTCGACGAGATCTTTAACATGACTAATAAGGATTCATTGTATCTTTGTGAGTCTTCGAGATAATGAGTAATTTATGTTCTCAAACACACATCTTTTGCGACTTTTCAAGTTTTGAACCTCAGTAACTTCGGCATATGAGCTCCAACTACCTTCAAAAATGGATCACAGAATCACCTCGACCAGCTCTTTAACATGACTAATAAGGATTCATTGTATCTTTGTGACTTTTTGTGATAATGAGTAATTTATGTCCTTAAACACACACCTTTTATGACTTTTCAAGTTTTGAACCTCAGTAACTTCGGCATATGGGCTCCAAACACATTCAAAAATGGATCACAGATTCACCTCGACCAGCTCTTTAACATGACTAATAAGAATTCATTGTATCTTTGTGAGTTTTCGAGATAATGTGTAATTTATATTCTCAAACACACATCTTTTGCGACTTTTCAAGTTTTGAACTTCAGTAACTTATGCAAATGACCTCCAAATACCTTCAAAAATGGATCACAGATTCACCTCGACGAGATCTTTAACATGACTAATAAGGATTCATTGTATCTTTGTGAGTCTTCGAGATAATGAGTAATTTATGTTCTCAAACACACATCTTTTGCGACTTTTCAAGTTTTGAACCTCAGTAACTTCGGCATATGAGCTCCAACTACCTTCAAAAATGGATCACAGAATCACCTCGACCAGCTCTTTAACATGACTAATAAGGATTCATTGTATCTTTGTGACTTTTTGTGATAATGAGTAATTTATGTACTTAAACACACACCTTTTATGACTTTTCAAGTTTTGAACCTCAGTAACTTCGGCATATGGGCTCCAACTACCTTCAAAAATGGATCACAGAATCACCTCGACCAGCTCTTTAACATGACTAATAAGGATTCATTGTATCTTTGTGAGTTTTCGAGATAATGAGTAATTTATGTGCTTAAACACACATCTTTTGTGACTTTTCAAATTTTGAACCTCAGTAACTTCGGCATATGAGCTCCAAATACCATCGCAAATGGATCACAGATTCACCTCGACGAGATCTTTAACATGACTAATAAGGATTCATTGTATCTTTGTGAGTTTTCGAGATAATGTGTAATTTATATTCTCAAACACAAATCTTTTGTGACTTTTCAAGTTTTGAACCTCAGTAACTTCGGCATATGAGCTCCAACTACCTTCAAAAATGCATCACAGAATCACCTCGACGAGATCTTTAACATGACTAATAAGGATTCATTGTATCTTTGTGAGTCTTCGAGATAATGAGTAATTTATGTGCTTAAACACACATCTTTTGTGACTTTTCAAGTTTTGAACCTCAGTAACTTATGCAAATGAGCTCCAAATACCTTCAAAAATGGATCACAGAATCACCTCGACGAGATCTTTAACATGACTAATAAGGATACATTGTATCTTTGTGACTTTTTGTGATAATGAGTAATTTATGTACTTAAACACACACCTTTTATGACTTTTCAAGTTTTGAACCTCAGTAACTTCGGCATATGGGCTCCAAACACATTCAAAAATGGATCACAGAATCACCTCGACCAGCTCTTTAACATGACTAATAAGGATTCATTGTATCTTTGTGACTTTTTGTGATAATGAGTAATTTATGTGCTTAAACACACATCTTTTGTGACTTTTCAAGTTTTGAACCTCAGTAACTTCGGCATATGGGCTCCAAACACATTCAAAAATGGATCACAGATTCACCTCGACCAGCTCTTTAACATGACTAATAAGAATTCATTGTATCTTTGTGAGTTTTCGAGATAATGTGTAATTTATATTCTCAAACAAACATCTTTTGCGACTTTTCAAGTTTTGAACTTCAGTAACTTATGCAAATGAGCTCCAAATACCTTCAAAAATGGATCACAGAATCACCTCGACGAGATCTTTAACATGACTAATAAGGATTCATTGTATCTTTGTGAGTTTTCGAGATAATGAGTAATTTATGTTCTCAAACACACATCTTTTGTGACTTTTCAAGTTTTGAACCTCAGTAACTTCGGCATATGAGCTCCAAACACATTCCTAAACGGATCACAGATTCACCTCGACGAGATCTTTAACATGACTAATAAGGATTCATTGTATCTTTGTGAGTTTTCGAGATAATGAGTAATTTATGTTCTCAAACACACATCTTTTGCGACTTTTCAAGTTTTGAACTTCAGTAACTTATGCAAATGAGCTCCAAATACCTTCAAAAATGGATCACAGATTCACCTCGACGAGATCTTTAACATGACTAATAAGGATTCATTGTATCTTTGTGAGTCTTCGAGATAATGAGTAATTTATGTTCTCAAACACACATCTTTTGCGACTTTTCAAGTTTTGAACCTCAGTAACTTCGGCATATGAGCTCCAACTACCTTCAAAAATGGATCACAGAATCACCTCGACCAGCTCTTTAACATGACTAATAAGGATTCATTGTATCTTTGTGAGTTTTCGAGATAATGAGTAATTTATGTGCTTAAACACACACCTTTTATGACTTTTCAAGTTTTGAACCTCAGTAACTTCGGCATATGGGCTCCAAACACATTCAAAAATGGATCACAGATTCACCTCGACCAGCTCTTTAACATGACTAATAAGAATTCATTGTATCTTTGTGAGTTTTCGAGATAATGTGTAATTTATATTCTCAAACACACATCTTTTGCGACTTTTCAAGTTTTGAACTTCAGTAACTTATGCAAATGAGCTCCAAATACCTTCAAAAATGGATCACAGATTCACCTCGACGAGATCTTTAACATGACTAATAAGGATTCATTGTATCTTTGTGAGTCTTCGAGATAATGAGTAATTTATGTTCTCAAACACACATCTTTTGCGACTTTTCAAGTTTTGAACCTCAGTAACTTCGGCATATGAGCTCCAACTACCTTCAAAAATGGATCACAGAATCACCTCGACCAGCTCTTTAACATGACTAATAAGGATTCATTGTATCTTTGTGACTTTTTGTGATAATGAGTAATTTATGTCCTTAAACACACACCTTTTATGACTTTTCAAGTTTTGAACCTCAGTAACTTCGGCATATGGGCTCCAAACACATTCAAAAATGGATCACAGATTCACCTCGACCAGCTCTTTAACATGACTAATAAGAATTCATTGTATCTTTGTGAGTTTTCGAGATAATGAGTAATTTATGTTCTCAAACACACATCTTTTGTGACTTTTCAAGTTTTGAACCTCAGTAACTTCGGCATATGAGCTCCAAACACATTCCTAAACGGATCACAGATTCACCTCGACGAGATCTTTAACATGACTAATAAGGATTCATTGTATCTTTGTGAGTCTTCGAGATAATGAGTAATTTATGTGCTTAAACACACATCTTTTGTGACTTTTCAAGTTTGAACTTCAGTAACTTCGGCATATGAGCTCCAAATACCATCAAAAATGCATCACAGAATCACCTCGACGAGATCTTTAACATGACTAATAAGGATTCATTGTATCTTTGTGAGTTTTCGAGATAATGTGTAATTTATATTCTCAAACACAAATCTTTTGTGACTTTTCAAGTTTTGAACCTCAGTAACTTCGGCATATGAGCTCCAACTACCTTCAAAAATGCATCACAGAATCACCTCGACGAGATCTTTAACATGACTAATAAGGATTCATTGTATCTTTGTGAGTCTTCGAGATAATGAGTAATTTATGTGCTTAAACACACATCTTTTGTGACTTTTCAAGTTTTGAACCTCAGTAACTTATGCAAATGAGCTCCAAATACCTTCAAAAATGGATCACAGAATCACCTCGACGAGATCTTTAACATGACTAATAAGGATACATTGTATCTTTGTGACTTTTTGTGATAATGAGTAATTTATGTACTTAAACACACACCTTTTATGACTTTTCAAGTTTTGAACCTCAGTAACTTCGGCATATGGGCTCCAAACACATTCAAAAATGGATCACAGAATCACCTCGACCAGCTCTTTAACATGACTAATAAGGATTCATTGTATCTTTGTGACTTTTTGTGATAATGAGTAATTTATGTGCTTAAACACACATCTTTTGTGACTTTTCAAGTTTTGAACCTCAGTAACTTCGGCATATGGGCTCCAAACACATTCAAAAATGGATCACAGATTCACCTCGACCAGCTCTTTAACATGACTAATAAGAATTCATTGTATCTTTGTGAGTTTTCGAGATAATGTGTAATTTATATTCTCAAACAAACATCTTTTGCGACTTTTCAAGTTTTGAACTTCAGTAACTTATGCAAATGAGCTCCAAATACCTTCAAAAATGGATCACAGAATCACCTCGACGAGATCTTTAACATGACTAATAAGGATTCATTGTATCTTTGTGAGTTTTCGAGATAATGAGTAATTTATGTTCTCAAACACACATCTTTTGTGACTTTTCAAGTTTTGAACCTCAGTAACTTCGGCATATGAGCTCCAAACACATTCCTAAACGGATCACAGATTCACCTCGACGAGATCTTTAACATGACTAATAAGGATTCATTGTATCTTTGTGAGTTTTCGAGATAATGAGTAATTTATGTTCTCAAACACACATCTTTTGCGACTTTTCAAGTTTTGAACTTCAGTAACTTATGCAAATGAGCTCCAAATACCTTCAAAAATGGATCACAGATTCACCTCGACGAGATCTTTAACATGACTAATAAGGATTCATTGTATCTTTGTGAGTCTTCGAGATAATGAGTAATTTATGTTCTCAAACACACATCTTTTGCGACTTTTCAAGTTTTGAACCTCAGTAACTTCGGCATATGAGCTCCAACTACCTTCAAAAATGGATCACAGAATCACCTCGACCAGCTCTTTAACATGACTAATAAGGATTCATTGTATCTTTGTGACTTTTTGTGATAATGAGTAATTTATGTCCTTAAACACACACCTTTTATGACTTTTCAAGTTTTGAACCTCAGTAACTTCGGCATATGGGCTCCAAACACATTCAAAAATGGATCACAGATTCACCTCGACCAGCTCTTTAACATGACTAATAAGAATTCATTGTATCTTTGTGAGTTTTCGAGATAATGTGTAATTTATATTCTCAAACACACATCTTTTGCGACTTTTCAAGTTTTGAACTTCAGTAACTTATGCAAATGACCTCCAAATACCTTCAAAAATGGATCACAGATTCACCTCGACGAGATCTTTAACATGACTAATAAGGATTCATTGTATCTTTGTGAGTCTTCGAGATAATGAGTAATTTATGTTCTCAAACACACATCTTTTGCGACTTTTCAAGTTTTGAACCTCAGTAACTTCGGCATATGAGCTCCAACTACCTTCAAAAATGGATCACAGAATCACCTCGACCAGCTCTTTAACATGACTAATAAGGATTCATTGTATCTTTGTGACTTTTTGTGATAATGAGTAATTTATGTACTTAAACACACACCTTTTATGACTTTTCAAGTTTTGAACCTCAGTAACTTCGGCATATGGGCTCCAACTACCTTCAAAAATGGATCACAGAATCACCTCGACCAGCTCTTTAACATGACTAATAAGGATTCATTGTATCTTTGTGAGTTTTCGAGATAATGAGTAATTTATGTGCTTAAACACACATCTTTTGTGACTTTTCAAATTTTGAACCTCAGTAACTTCGGCATATGAGCTCCAAATACCATCGCAAATGGATCACAGATTCACCTCGACGAGATCTTTAACATGACTAATAAGGATTCATTGTATCTTTGTGAGTCTTCGAGATAATGAGTAATTTATGTTCTCAAACACACATCTTTTGCGACTTTTCAAATTTTGAACCTCAGTAACTTCGGCATATGAGCTCCAAATACCATCGCAAATGGATCACAGAATCACCTAGACCAGCTCTTTAACATGACTAATAAGGATTCATTGTATCTTTGTGAGTTTTCGAGATAATGAGTAATTTATGTTCTCAAACACAAATCTTTTGCGACTTTTCAAGTTTCGAACCTCAGTAACTTCGACATATGAGCTCCAAACACATTCATAAACGGATCACAGATTCACCTCGACGAGATCTTTAACATGACTAATAAGGATTCATTGTATCTTTGTGAGTTTTCGAGATAATGAGTAATTTATGTTCTCAAACACAAATCTTTTGTGACTTTTCAAGTTTTGAACCTCAGTAACTTCGGCATATGAGCTCCAACTACCTTCAAAAATGCATCACAGAATCACCTCGACGAGATCTTTAACATGACTAATAAGGATTCATTGTATCTTTGTGAGTCTTCGAGATAATGAGTAATTTATGTGCTTAAACACACATCTTTTGTGACTTTTCAAGTTTTGAACCTCAGTAACTTCGGCATATGGGCTCCAAACACATTCAAAAATGGATCACAGATTCACCTCGACCAGCTCTTTAACATGACTAATAAGGATTCATTGTATCTTTGTGACTTTTTGTGATAATGAGTAATTTATGTTATCAAACACACATCTTTTATGACTTTTCAAGTTTTGAACCTCAGTAACTTCGGCATATGAGCTCCAACTACCTTCAAAAATGCATCACAGAATCACCTCGACGAGATCTTTAACATGACTAATAAGGATTCATTGTATCTTTGTGAGTCTTCGAGATAATGAGTAATTTATGTGCTTAAACACACATCTTTTGTGACTTTTCAAGTTTTGAACCTCAGTAACTTCGGCATATGGGCTCCAAACACATTCAAAAATGGATCACAGATTCACCTCGACCAGCTCTTTAACATGACTAATAAGAATTCATTGTATCTTTGTGAGTTTTCGAGATAATGTGTAATTTATATTCTCAAACAAACATCTTTTGCGACTTTTCAAGTTTTGAACTTCAGTAACTTATGCAAATGAGCTCCAAATACCTTCAAAAATGGATCACAGAATCACCTCGACGAGATCTTTAACATGACTAATAAGGATTCATTGTATCTTTGTGAGTTTTCGAGATAATGAGTAATTTATGTTCTCAAACACACATCTTTTGTGACTTTTCAAGTTTTGAACCTCAGTAACTTCGGCATATGAGCTCCAAACACATTCCTAAACGGATTACAGATTCACCTCGACGAGATCTTTAACATGACTAATAAGAATTCATTGTATCTTTGTGAGTTTTCGAGATAATGAGTAATTTATGTTCTCAAACACACATCTTTTGCGACTTTTCAAGTTTTGAACTTCAGTAACTTATGCAAATGAGCTCCAAATACCTTCAAAAATGGATCACAGATTCACCTCGACGAGATCTTTAACATGACTAATAAGGATTCATTGTATCTTTGTGAGTCTTCGAGATAATGAGTAATTTATGTTCTCAAACACACATCTTTTGCGACTTTTCAAGTTTTGAACCTCAGTAACTTCGGCATATGAGCTCCAACTACCTTCAAAAATGGATCACAGAATCACCTCGACCAGCTCTTTAACATGACTAATAAGGATTCATTGTATCTTTGTGACTTTTTGTGATAATGAGTAATTTATGTCCTTAAACACACACCTTTTATGACTTTTCAAGTTTTGAACCTCAGTAACTTCGGCATATGGGCTCCAAACACATTCAAAAATGGATCACAGATTCACCTCGACCAGCTCTTTAACATGACTAATAAGAATTCATTGTATCTTTGTGAGTTTTCGAGATAATGTGTAATTTATATTCTCAAACACACATCTTTTGCGACTTTTCAAGTTTTGAACTTCAGTAACTTATGCAAATGACCTCCAAATACCTTCAAAAATGGATCACAGATTCACCTCGACGAGATCTTTAACATGACTAATAAGGATTCATTGTATCTTTGTGAGTCTTCGAGATAATGAGTAATTTATGTTCTCAAACACACATCTTTTGCGACTTTTCAAGTTTTGAACCTCAGTAACTTCGGCATATGAGCTCCAACTACCTTCAAAAATGGATCACAGAATCACCTCGACCAGCTCTTTAACATGACTAATAAGGATTCATTGTATCTTTGTGACTTTTTGTGATAATGAGTAATTTATGTACTTAAACACACACCTTTTATGACTTTTCAAGTTTTGAACCTCAGTAACTTCGGCATATGGGCTCCAACTACCTTCAAAAATGGATCACAGAATCACCTCGACCAGCTCTTTAACATGACTAATAAGGATTCATTGTATCTTTGTGAGTTTTCGAGATAATGAGTAATTTATGTGCTTAAACACACATCTTTTGTGACTTTTCAAATTTTGAACCTCAGTAACTTCGGCATATGAGCTCCAAATACCATCGCAAATGGATCACAGATTCACCTCGACGAGATCTTTAACATGACTAATAAGGATTCATTGTATCTTTGTGAGTTTTCGAGATAATGAGTAATTTATGTTCTCAAACACACATCTTTTGCGACTTTTCAAGTTTCGAACCTCAGTAACTTCGACATATGAGCTCCAAACACATTCATAAACGGATCACAGATTCACCTCGACGAGATCTTTAACATGACTAATAAGGATTCATTGTATCTTTGTGAGTCTTCGAGATAATGAGTAATTTATGGTCTCAAACACACATCTTTTGTGACTTTTCAAGTTTCGAACCTCAGTAACTTCGGCATATGAGCTCCAACTACCTTCAAAAATGGTTCACAGAATCACCTCGACCAGCCCTTTAACATGACTAATAAAGATTCATTGTATCTTTGTGAGTTTTCGTGATAATGTGTAATTTATATTCTCAAACACACATCTTTTATGACTTTTCAAGTTTTGAACCTCAGTAACTTCGGCATATGAGCTCCAACTACCTTCAAAAATGGATCACAGAATCACCTCGACGAGATCTTTAACATGACTAATAAGGATTCATTGTATCTTTGTGAGTCTTCGAGATAATGAGTAATTTATGTTCTCAAACACAAATCTTTTGTGACTTTTCAAGTTTTGAACCTCAGTAACTTCGACATATGAGCTCCAACTACCTTCAAAAATGCATCACAGAATCACCTCGACGAGATCTGTAATTTATATTCTCAAACACACATCTTTTGCGACTTTTCAAGTTTTGAACTTCAGTAACTTATGCAAATGAGCTCCAAATACCTTCAAAAATGGATCACAGATTCACCTCGACGAAATCTTTAACATGACTAATAAGGATTCATTGTATCTTTGTGAGTCTTCGAGATAATGAGTAATTTATGTTCTCAAACACACATCTTTTGCGACTTTTCAAGTTTCGAACCTCAGTAACTTCGACATATGAGCTCCAAACACATTCATAAACGGATCACAGATTCACCTCGACGAGATCTTTAACATGACTAATAAGGATTCATTGTATCTTTGTGAGTCTTCGAGATAATGAGTAATTTATGTGCTTAAACACACATCTTTTGTGACTTTTCAAGTTTTGAACCTCAGTAACTTCGGCATATGAGCTCCAAACACATTCATAAACGGATCATATATTCACCTCGACGAGATCTTTAACATGACTAATAAGGATTCATTGTATCTTTGTGAGTTTTCGAGATAATGAGTAATTTATGTGCTTAAACACACATCTTTTGTGACTTTTCAAATTTTGAACCTCAGTAACTTCGGCATATGAGCTCCAAATACCATCGCAAATGGATCACAGATTCACCTCGACGAGATCTTTAACATGACTAATAAGGATTCATTGTATCTTTGTGAGTTTTCGAGATAATGAGTAATTTATGTTCTCAAACACACATCTTTTGCGACTTTTCAAGTTTCGAACCTCAGTAACTTCGACATATGAGCTCCAAACACATTCATAAACGGATCACAGATTCACCTCGACGAGATCTTTAACATGACTAATAAGGATTCATTGTATCTTTGTGAGTCTTCGAGATAATGAGTAATTTATGTGCTTAAACACACATCTTTTGTGACTTTTCAAGTTTTGAACCTCAGTAACTTCGGCATATGGGCTCCAAACACATTCAAAAATGGATCACAGATTCACCTCGACCAGCTCTTTAACATGACTAAAAAGAATTCATTGTATCTTTGTGAGTTTTCGAGATAATGTGTAATTTATATTCTCAAACACACATCTTTTGCGACTTTTCAAGTTTTGAACCTCAGTAACTTCGGCATATGACCTCCAACTACCTTCAAAAATGGATCACAGAATCACCTCGACCAGCTCTTTAACATGACTAATAAGGATTCATTGTATCTTTGTGAGTCTTCGAGATAATGAGTAATTTATGTGCTTAAACACACATCTTTTGTGACTTTTCAAGTTTTGAACCTCAGTAACTTCGGCATATGAGCTCCAAACACATTCATAAACGGATCATATATTCACCTCGACGAGATCTTTAACATGACTAATAAGGATTCATTGTATCTTTGTGAGTCTTCGAGATAATGAGTAATTTATGTGCTTAAACACACATCTTTTGTGACTTTTCAAGTTTTGAACCTCAGTAACTTCGGCATATGGGCTCCAAACACATTCAAAAATGGATCACAGATTCACCTCGACCAGCTCTTTAACATGACTAATAAGGATTCATTGTATCTTTGTGAGTTTTCGAGATAATGAGTAATTTATGTTCTCAAACACAAATCTTTTGCGACTTTTCAAGTTTCGAACCTCAGTAACTTCGACATATGAGCTCCAAACACATTCATAAACGGATCACAGATTCACCTCGACGAGATCTTTAACATGACTAATAAGGATTCATTGTATCTTTGTGAGTCTTCGAGATAATGAGTAATTTATGTGCTTAAACACACATCTTTTGTGACTTTTCAAGTTTTGAACCTCAGTAACTTATGCAAATGAGCTCCAAATACCTTCAAAAATGGATCACAGAATCACCTCGACCAGCTCTTTAACATGACTAATAAGGATTCATTGTATCTTTGTGAGTCTTCGAGATAATGAGTAATTTATGTTCTCAAACACACATCTTTTGCGACTTTTCAAGTTTTGAACCTCAGTAACTTCGGCATATGACCTCCAACTACCTTCAAAAATGGATCACAGAATCACCTCGACCAGCTCTTTAACATGACTAATAAGGATTCATTGTATCTTTGTGAGTTTTCGAGATAATGAGTAATTTATGTTCTCAAACACAAATCTTTTGTGACTTTTCAAGTTTTGAACCTCAGTAACTTCGGCATATGAGCTCCAACTACCTTCAAAAATGCATCACAGAATCACCTCGACGAGATCTTTAACATGACTAATAAGGATTCATTGTATCTTTGTGAGTCTTCGAGATAATGAGTAATTTATGTGCTTAAACACACATCTTTTGTGACTTTTCAAGTTTTGAACCTCAGTAACTTCGGCATATGGGCTCCAAACACATTCAAAAATGGATCACAGATTCACCTCGACCAGCTCTTTAACATGACTAATAAGGATTCATTGTATCTTTGTGAGTTTTCGAGATAATGAGTAATTTATGTTCTCAAACACAAATCTTTTGCGACTTTTCAAGTTTCGAACCTCAGTAACTTCGACATATGAGCTCCAAACACATTCATAAACGGATCACAGATTCACCTCGACGAGATCTTTAACATGACTAATAAGGATTCATTGTATCTTTGTGAGTTTTCGAGATAATGAGTAATTTATGTTCTCAAACACAAATCTTTTGTGACTTTTCAAGTTTTGAACCTCAGTAACTTCGGCATATGAGCTCCAACTACCTTCAAAAATGCATCACAGAATCACCTCGACGAGATCTTTAACATGACTAATAAGGATTCATTGTATCTTTGTGAGTTTTCGAGATAATGAGTAATTTATGTTCTCAAACACAAATCTTTTGCGACTTTTCAAGTTTCGAACCTCAGTAACTTCGACATATGAGCTCCAAACACATTCATAAACGGATCACAGATTCACCTCGACGAGATCTTTAACATGACTAATAAGGATTCATTGTATCTTTGTGAGTTTTCGAGATAATGAGTAATTTATGTTCTCAAACACAAATCTTTTGTGACTTTTCAAGTTTTGAACCTCAGTAACTTCGGCATATGAGCTCCAACTACCTTCAAAAATGCATCACAGATTCACCTCGACGAGATCTTTAACATGACTAATAAGGATTCATTGTATCTTTGTGAGTCTTCGAGATAATGAGTAATTTATGTGCTTAAACACACGTCTTTTGTGACTTTTCAAGTTTTGAACCTCAGTAACTTATGCAAATGAGCTCCAAATACCTTCAAAAATGGATCACAGATTCACCTCGACCAGCTCTTTAACATGACTAAAAAGAATTCATTGTATCTTTGTGAGTTTTCGAGATAATGTGTAATTTATATTCTCAAACACACATCTTTTGCGACTTTTCAAGTTTTGAACTTCAGTAACTTATGCAAATGAGCTCCAAATACCTTCAAAAATGGATCACAGAATCACCTCGACGAGATCTTTAACATGACTAATAAGGATTCATTGTATCTTTGTGAGTATTCGAGATAATGAGTAATTTATGTTCTCAAACACACATCTTTTGTGACTTTTCAAGTTTTGAACCTCAGTAACTTCGGCATATGAGCTCCAAACACATTCCTAAACGGATCACAGATTCACCTCGACGAGATCTTTAACATGACTAATAAGGATTCATTGTATCTTTGTGAGTTTTCGAGATAATGAGTAATTTATGTTCTCAAACACACATCTTTTGCGACTTTTCAAGTTTTGAACTTCAGTAACTTATGCAAATGAGCTCCAAATACCTTCAAAAATGGATCACAGATTCACCTCGACGAGATCTTTAACATGACTAATAAGGATTCATTGTATCTTTGTGAGTCTTCGAGATAATGAGTAATTTATGTTCTCAAACACACATCTTTTGCGACTTTTCAAGTTTTGAACCTCAGTAACTTCGGCATATGAGCTCCAACTACCTTCAAAAATGGATCACAGAATCACCTCGACCAGCTCTTTAACATGACTAATAAGGATTCATTGTATCTTTGTGACTTTTTGTGATAATGAGTAATTTATGTACTTAAACACACACCTTTTATGACTTTTCAAGTTTTGAACCTCAGTAACTTCGGCATATGGGCTCCAACTACCTTCAAAAATGGATCACAGAATCACCTCGACCAGCTCTTTAACATGACTAATAAGGATTCATTGTATCTTTGTGAGTTTTCGAGATAATGAGTAATTTATGTGCTTAAACACACATCTTTTGTGACTTTTCAAATTTTGAACCTCAGTAACTTCGGCATATGAGCTCCAAATACCATCGCAAATGGATCACAGATTCACCTCGACGAGATCTTTAACATGACTAATAAGGATTCATTGTATCTTTGTGAGTTTTCGAGATAATGAGTAATTTATGTTCTCACACACATCTTTTGCGACTTTTCAAGTTTCGAACCTCAGTAACTTCGACATATGAGCTCCAAACACATTCATAAACGGATCACAGATTCACCTCGACGAGATCTTTAACATGACTAATAAGGATTCATTGTATCTTTGTGAGTCTTCGAGATAATGAGTAATTTATGGTCTCAAACACACATCTTTTGTGACTTTTCAAGTTTCGAACCTCAGTAACTTCGGCATATGAGCTCCAACTACCTTCAAAAATGGTTCACAGAATCACCTCGACCAGCCCTTTAACATGACTAATAAAGATTCATTGTATCTTTGTGAGTTTTCGTGATAATGTGTAATTTATATTCTCAAACACACATCTTTTATGACTTTTCAAGTTTTGAACCTCAGTAACTTCGGCATATGAGCTCCAACTACCTTCAAAAATGGATCACAGAATCACCTCGACGAGATCTTTAACATGACTAATAAGGATTCATTGTATCTTTGTGAGTCTTCGAGATAATGAGTAATTTATGTTCTCAAACACAAATCTTTTGTGATTTTTCAAGTTTTGAACCTCAGTAACTTCGACATATGAGCTCCAACTACCTTCAAAAATGCATCACAGAATCACCTCGACGAGATCTGTAATTTATATTCTCAAACACACATCTTTTGCGACTTTTCAAGTTTTGAACTTCAGTAACTTATGCAAATGAGCTCCAAATACCTTCAAAAATGGATCACAGATTCACCTCGACGAGATCTTTAACATGACTAATAAGGATTCATTGTATCTTTGTGAGTCTTCGAGATAATGAGTAATTTATGTTCTCAAACACACATCTTTTGCGACTTTTCAAGTTTCGAACCTCAGTAACTTCGACATATGAGCTCCAAACACATTCATAAACGGATCACAGATTCACCTCGACGAGATCTTTAACATGACTAATAAGGATTCATTGTATCTTTGTGAGTCTTCGAGATAATGAGTAATTTATGTGCTTAAACACACATCTTTTGTGACTTTTCAAGTTTTGAACCTCAGTAACTTCGGCATATGAGCTCCAAACACATTCATAAACGGATCATATATTCACCTCGACGAGATCTTTAACATGACTAATAAGGATTCATTGTATCTTTGTGAGTTTTCGAGATAATGAGTAATTTATGTGCTTAAACACACATCTTTTGTGACTTTTCAAATTTTGAACCTCAGTAACTTCGGCATATGAGCTCCAAATACCATCGCAAATGGATCACAGATTCACCTCGACGAGATCTTTAACATGACTAATAAGGATTCATTGTATCTTTGTGAGTTTTCGAGATAATGAGTAATTTATGTTCTCAAACACACATCTTTTGCGACTTTTCAAGTTTCGAACCTCAGTAACTTCGACATATGAGCTCCAAACACATTCATAAACGGATCACAGATTCACCTCGACGAGATCTTTAACATGACTAATAAGGATTCATTGTATCTTTGTGAGTCTTCGAGATAATGAGTAATTTATGTGCTTAAACACACATCTTTTGTGACTTTTCAAGTTTTGAACCTCAGTAACTTCGGCATATGGGCTCCAAACACATTCAAAAATGGATCACAGATTCACCTCGACCAGCTCTTTAACATGACTAAAAAGAATTCATTGTATCTTTGTGAGTTTTCGAGATAATGTGTAATTTATATTCTCAAACACACATCTTTTGCGACTTTTCAAGTTTTGAACCTCAGTAACTTCGGCATATGACCTCCAACTACCTTCAAAAATGGATCACAGAATCACCTCGACCAGCTCTTTAACATGACTAATAAGGATTCATTGTATCTTTGTGAGTCTTCGAGATAATGAGTAATTTATGTGCTTAAACACACATCTTTTGTGACTTTTCAAGTTTTGAACCTCAGTAACTTCGGCATATGAGCTCCAAACACATTCATAAACGGATCATATATTCACCTCGACGAGATCTTTAACATGACTAATAAGGATTCATTGTATCTTTGTGAGTCTTCGAGATAATGAGTAATTTATGTGCTTAAACACACATCTTTTGTGACTTTTCAAGTTTTGAACCTCAGTAACTTCGGCATATGGGCTCCAAACACATTCAAAAATGGATCACAGATTCACCTCGACCAGCTCTTTAACATGACTAATAAGGATTCATTGTATCTTTGTGAGTTTTCGAGATAATGAGTAATTTATGTTCTCAAACACAAATCTTTTGCGACTTTTCAAGTTTCGAACCTCAGTAACTTCGACATATGAGCTCCAAACACATTCATAAACGGATCACAGATTCACCTCGACGAGATCTTTAACATGACTAATAAGGATTCATTGTATCTTTGTGAGTCTTCGAGATAATGAGTAATTTATGTGCTTAAACACACATCTTTTGTGACTTTTCAAGTTTTGAACCTCAGTAACTTATGCAAATGAGCTCCAAATACCTTCAAAAATGGATCACAGAATCACCTCGACCAGCTCTTTAACATGACTAATAAGGATTCATTGTATCTTTGTGAGTCTTCGAGATAATGAGTAATTTATGTTCTCAAACACACATCTTTTGCGACTTTTCAAGTTTTGAACCTCAGTAACTTCGGCATATGACCTCCAACTACCTTCAAAAATGGATCACAGAATCACCTCGACCAGCTCTTTAACATGACTAATAAGGATTCATTGTATCTTTGTGAGTTTTCGAGATAATGAGTAATTTATGTTCTCAAACACAAATCTTTTGTGACTTTTCAAGTTTTGAACCTCAGTAACTTCGGCATATGAGCTCCAACTACCTTCAAAAATGCATCACAGAATCACCTCGACGAGATCTTTAACATGACTAATAAGGATTCATTGTATCTTTGTGAGTCTTCGAGATAATGAGTAATTTATGTGCTTAAACACACATCTTTTGTGACTTTTCAAGTTTTGAACCTCAGTAACTTCGGCATATGGGCTCCAAACACATTCAAAAATGGATCACAGATTCACCTCGACCAGCTCTTTAACATGACTAATAAGGATTCATTGTATCTTTGTGAGTTTTCGAGATAATGAGTAATTTATGTTCTCAAACACAAATCTTTTGCGACTTTTCAAGTTTCGAACCTCAGTAACTTCGACATATGAGCTCCAAACACATTCATAAACGGATCACAGATTCACCTCGACGAGATCTTTAACATGACTAATAAGGATTCATTGTATCTTTGTGAGTTTTCGAGATAATGAGTAATTTATGTTCTCAAACACAAATCTTTTGTGACTTTTCAAGTTTTGAACCTCAGTAACTTCGGCATATGAGCTCCAACTACCTTCAAAAATGCATCACAGAATCACCTCGACGAGATCTTTAACATGACTAATAAGGATTCATTGTATCTTTGTGAGTTTTCGAGATAATGAGTAATTTATGTTCTCAAAACAAATCTTTTGCGACTTTTCAAGTTTCGAACCTCAGTAACTTCGACATATGAGCTCCAAACACATTCATAAACGGATCACAGATTCACCTCGACGAGATCTTTAACATGACTAATAAGGATTCATTGTATCTTTGTGAGTTTTCGAGATAATGAGTAATTTATGTTCTCAAACACAAATCTTTTGTGACTTTTCAAGTTTTGAACCTCAGTAACTTCGGCATATGAGCTCCAACTACCTTCAAAAATGCATCACAGATTCACCTCGACGAGATCTTTAACATGACTAATAAGGATTCATTGTATCTTTGTGAGTCTTCGAGATAATGAGTAATTTATGTGCTTAAACACACGTCTTTTGTGACTTTTCAAGTTTTGAACCTCAGTAACTTATGCAAATGAGCTCCAAATACCTTCAAAAATGGATCACAGATTCACCTCGACCAGCTCTTTAACATGACTAAAAAGAATTCATTGTATCTTTGTGAGTTTTCGAGATAATGTGTAATTTATATTCTCAAACACACATCTTTTGCGACTTTTCAAGTTTTGAACTTCAGTAACTTATGCAAATGAGCTCCAAATACCTTCAAAAATGGATCACAGAATCACCTCGACGAGATCTTTAACATGACTAATAAGGATTCATTGTATCTTTGTGAGTATTCGAGATAATGAGTAATTTATGTTCTCAAACACACATCTTTTGTGACTTTTCAAGTTTTGAACCTCAGTAACTTCGGCATATGAGCTCCAAACACATTCCTAAACGGATCACAGATTCACCTCGACGAGATCTTTAACATGACTAATAAGGATTCATTGTATCTTTGTGAGTTTTCGAGATAATGAGTAATTTATGTTCTCAAACACACATCTTTTGCGACTTTTCAAGTTTTGAACTTCAGTAACTTATGCAAATGAGCTCCAAATACCTTCAAAAATGGATCACAGATTCACCTCGACGAGATCTTTAACATGACTAATAAGGATTCATTGTATCTTTGTGAGTCTTCGAGATAATGAGTAATTTATGTTCTCAAACACACATCTTTTGCGACTTTTCAAGTTTTGAACCTCAGTAACTTCGGCATATGAGCTCCAACTACCTTCAAAAATGGATCACAGAATCACCTCGACCAGCTCTTTAACATGACTAATAAGGATTCATTGTATCTTTGTGACTTTTTGTGATAATGAGTAATTTATGTCCTTAAACACACACCTTTTATGACTTTTCAAGTTTTGAACCTCAGTAACTTCGGCATATGGGCTCCAAACACATTCAAAAATGGATCACAGATTCACCTCGACCAGCTCTTTAACATGACTAATAAGAATTCATTGTATCTTTGTGAGTTTTCGAGATAATGTGTAATTTATATTCTCAAACACACATCTTTTGCGACTTTTCAAGTTTTGAACTTCAGTAACTTATGCAAATGACCTCCAAATACCTTCAAAAATGGATCACAGATTCACCTCGACGAGATCTTTAACATGACTAATAAGGATTCATTGTATCTTTGTGAGTCTTCGAGATAATGAGTAATTTATGTTCTCAAACACACATCTTTTGCGACTTTTCAAGTTTTGAACCTCAGTAACTTCGGCATATGAGCTCCAACTACCTTCAAAAATGGATCACAGAATCACCTCGACCAGCTCTTTAACATGACTAATAAGGATTCATTGTATCTTTGTGACTTTTTGTGATAATGAGTAATTTATGTACTTAAACACACACCTTTTATGACTTTTCAAGTTTTGAACCTCAGTAACTTCGGCATATGGGCTCCAACTACCTTCAAAAATGGATCACAGAATCACCTCGACCAGCTCTTTAACATGACTAATAAGGATTCATTGTATCTTTGTGAGTTTTCGAGATAATGAGTAATTTATGTGCTTAAACACACATCTTTTGTGACTTTTCAAATTTTGAACCTCAGTAACTTCGGCATATGAGCTCCAAATACCATCGCAAATGGATCACAGATTCACCTCGACGAGATCTTTAACATGACTAATAAGGATTCATTGTATCTTTGTGAGTCTTCGAGATAATGAGTAATTTATGTTCTCAAACACACATCTTTTGCGACTTTTCAAATTTTGAACCTCAGTAACTTCGGCATATGAGCTCCAAATACCATCGCAAATGGATCACAGAATCACCTAGACCAGCTCTTTAACATGACTAATAAGGATTCATTGTATCTTTGTGAGTTTTCGAGATAATGAGTAATTTATGTTCTCAAACACAAATCTTTTGCGACTTTTCAAGTTTCGAACCTCAGTAACTTCGACATATGAGCTCCAAACACATTCATAAACGGATCACAGATTCACCTCGACGAGATCTTTAACATGACTAATAAGGATTCATTGTATCTTTGTGAGTTTTCGAGATAATGAGTAATTTATGTTCTCAAACACAAATCTTTTGTGACTTTTCAAGTTTTGAACCTCAGTAACTTCGGCATATGAGCTCCAACTACCTTCAAAAATGCATCACAGAATCACCTCGACGAGATCTTTAACATGACTAATAAGGATTCATTGTATCTTTGTGAGTCTTCGAGATAATGAGTAATTTATGTGCTTAAACACACATCTTTTGTGACTTTTCAAGTTTTGAACCTCAGTAACTTCGGCATATGGGCTCCAAACACATTCAAAAATGGATCACAGATTCACCTCGACCAGCTCTTTAACATGACTAATAAGGATTCATTGTATCTTTGTGACTTTTTGTGATAATGAGTAATTTATGTTATCAAACACACATCTTTTATGACTTTTCAAGTTTTGAACCTCAGTAACTTCGGCATATGAGCTCCAACTACCTTCAAAAATGCATCACAGAATCACCTCGACGAGATCTTTAACATGACTAATAAGGATTCATTGTATCTTTGTGAGTCTTCGAGATAATGAGTAATTTATGTGCTTAAACACACATCTTTTGTGACTTTTCAAGTTTTGAACCTCAGTAACTTCGGCATATGGGCTCCAAACACATTCAAAAATGGATCACAGATTCACCTCGACCAGCTCTTTAACATGACTAATAAGAATTCATTGTATCTTTGTGAGTTTTCGAGATAATGTGTAATTTATATTCTCAAACAAACATCTTTTGCGACTTTTCAAGTTTTGAACTTCAGTAACTTATGCAAATGAGCTCCAAATACCTTCAAAAATGGATCACAGAATCACCTCGACGAGATCTTTAACATGACTAATAAGGATTCATTGTATCTTTGTGAGTTTTCGAGATAATGAGTAATTTATGTTCTCAAACACACATCTTTTGTGACTTTTCAAGTTTTGAACCTCAGTAACTTCGGCATATGAGCTCCAAACACATTCCTAAACGGATTACAGATTCACCTCGACGAGATCTTTAACATGACTAATAAGAATTCATTGTATCTTTGTGAGTTTTCGAGATAATGAGTAATTTATGTTCTCAAACACACATCTTTTGCGACTTTTCAAGTTTTGAACTTCAGTAACTTATGCAAATGAGCTCCAAATACCTTCAAAAATGGATCACAGATTCACCTCGACGAGATCTTTAACATGACTAATAAGGATTCATTGTATCTTTGTGAGTCTTCGAGATAATGAGTAATTTATGTTCTCAAACACACATCTTTTGCGACTTTTCAAGTTTTGAACCTCAGTAACTTCGGCATATGAGCTCCAACTACCTTCAAAAATGGATCACAGAATCACCTCGACCAGCTCTTTAACATGACTAATAAGGATTCATTGTATCTTTGTGACTTTTTGTGATAATGAGTAATTTATGTCCTTAAACACACACCTTTTATGACTTTTCAAGTTTTGAACCTCAGTAACTTCGGTATATGGGCTCCAAACACATTCAAAAATGGATCACAGATTCACCTCGACCAGCTCTTTAACATGACTAATAAGAATTCATTGTATCTTTGTGAGTTTTCGAGATAATGTGTAATTTATATTCTCAAACACACATCTTTTGCGACTTTTCAAGTTTTGAACTTCAGTAACTTATGCAAATGACCTCCAAATACCTTCAAAAATGGATCACAGATTCACCTCGACGAGATCTTTAACATGACTAATAAGGATTCATTGTATCTTTGTGAGTCTTCGAGATAATGAGTAATTTATGTTCTCAAACACACATCTTTTGCGACTTTTCAAGTTTTGAACCTCAGTAACTTCGGCATATGAGCTCCAACTACCTTCAAAAATGGATCACAGAATCACCTCGACCAGCTCTTTAACATGACTAATAAGGATTCATTGTATCTTTGTGACTTTTTGTGATAATGAGTAATTTATGTACTTAAACACACACCTTTTATGACTTTTCAAGTTTTGAACCTCAGTAACTTCGGCATATGGGCTCCAACTACCTTCAAAAATGGATCACAGAATCACCTCGACCAGCTCTTTAACATGACTAATAAGGATTCATTGTATCTTTGTGAGTTTTCGAGATAATGAGTAATTTATGTGCTTAAACACACATCTTTTGTGACTTTTCAAATTTTGAACCTCAGTAACTTCGGCATATGAGCTCCAAATACCATCGCAAATGGATCACAGATTCACCTCGACGAGATCTTTAACATGACTAATAAGGATTCATTGTATCTTTGTGAGTTTTCGAGATAATGAGTAATTTATGTTCTCAAACACACATCTTTTGCGACTTTTCAAGTTTCGAACCTCAGTAACTTCGACATATGAGCTCCAAACACATTCATAAACGGATCACAGATTCACCTCGACGAGATCTTTAACATGACTAATAAGGATTCATTGTATCTTTGTGAGTCTTCGAGATAATGAGTAATTTATGGTCTCAAACACACATCTTTTGTGACTTTTCAAGTTTCGAACCTCAGTAACTTCGGCATATGAGCTCCAACTACCTTCAAAAATGGTTCACAGAATCACCTCGACCAGCCCTTTAACATGACTAATAAAGATTCATTGTATCTTTGTGAGTTTTCGTGATAATGTGTAATTTATATTCTCAAACACACATCTTTTATGACTTTTCAAGTTTTGAACCTCAGTAACTTCGGCATATGAGCTCCAACTACCTTCAAAAATGGATCACAGAATCACCTCGACGAGATCTTTAACATGACTAATAAGGATTCATTTAGGAGCGGGAGTGAATGTGGAGAGTGTAAATGGCACGATGGCGGTATTTAAGGAACTCAGATGTCTACAGATCAATCTGGACAGAAGGCGGGTTGCTACCGACTTGCTGTACCAGACGATCAGAGAACAGGACATTGATGTCGTTCTGGGGCAGGAGCCTAACCAAGCCCTGAAGAATGTCATCAGGGATAATGACGATGGAGCGTTCATTTGGCTTAAAAGCGGGATGAGAGCGAAGTCGATCCACAGGGACCGGGGGTTCGTGGCGGTGGAACTGGGCCGATTTACGCTGGTCTCGGTATACTTCTCGCCGAATAAGACCACAGGTGAGTTCGAGGCCATGATTAATCGGTTAGATAATTTTGTAGGAGGCATGGACGGCAGGAGAGTCCTCATAGCTGGGGACTTCAATGCGAAATGCCAGATATTTGGTTCTGGCGTCAGGAATGCCTACGGGAGAGTCCTGGAGGAGTTCGTTGAAGCGAGAGAGCTCACCCCGCACAACAACGGGGGAGAGTGGACGTTCGGCAACAAGAATGGAAGATCTGTCATAGACGTAACTATGAGTGGCGCTATCGTAGCGCGCATGGTGAGTCAATGGCAGGTCGAGCGGGACGTGCTGAGTGGAAGTGGACACAGGTACATAACCTACAGAATTGTAGGGAATGGAACCGAAACTCTAGGAGTGAAAGATGAGAGAAATAAGAAAGGATGGATCGTGACCGAGAAAGGAATTGGTAAGTTGATTAAATACGTTAACGAGCGTGTTTTAGGGTGGGGCGGAACCGAACCTGACCAAATAGTCGAGGAAATTGGGGAAGCCTGCGACCAGTGCCTACTCAAGAAGAGTGCAAAAACAGGGGGCAAAAAGGCGGTCTACTGGTGGAACGAAACAGTAGGTACGCACAGGAAGGAATGTTTGCAGGCCAGACGAAGGATGACGAGGATAAAGGGAGCCAGAGAAACGAACGAGGAGAGAAGTGCAGCAGAAGACGAATATGGAAGAGCCAAGAAGATCCTCAAGGATTCCATTCGGAATGCCAAGAGGAACGCATGGAAAAAGCTGTGCGATGACTTGGAGACGAACGTCTGGGGTCTCGGCTACAGGATTGTGGCAGAGAAGCTCGGGCGCCTGAAACCGAGCCACTTGGCGGAGACCGACATGCTAAAGCGCGTGGACGAACTCTTCCCGAGAAAAGACAAAGTAAGATGGGACAGAATTGTTGTAGGTGCCGAGGACGTGGAACGGGTCTCGGCAGAGGAGATTCGACAGGCGGCCAGGGAACTAGGGAGCCGAAAGGCCCCAGGGTTGGACGGAATTCCCAATGAGGTCATTAAGACCTACCTTGAGATTAAGCCCCAAGGGATGGCAGACTGTGTCACGAACATCCTGGTGACAGGGCAATTCCCGAAAATATGGAAGAGGGCCCGGTTAGTTCTGGCGGAGAAGCCGAAGAAAGACCCGACAGCGGAGGCGTCGTATCGTCCCATCTGTCTCATCGACGGGCTCGGGAAGGTCGCGGAGAAAGTGATCAAGACCAGGCTGATGGCGGAGGCCATTGAGCGTGGAATGATTGATCAAAACCAGTTCGGTTTCGTGAAGGGTAGGAGCACTATCGACGCAATGCGGGCCGTAATGAAGGTCGTGGAGAGAATTAAGGAGACGAGAACCACTCATGCAGGATTGTGTGTGATGGTAACGATTGACGTTAAGAATGCGTTCAATTCTGCGCCATGGGATCTCATAGTTGAAACACTTAAGAGGTCCCAGGTTAGCAGCTATGTTGTAGGTGTGGTGCAATCGTACCTGGACGAAAGGACAGTGCAGCTGCCTAACGGGGATGTAAGGGAAATGTCGTGTGGGGTCCCGCAGGGGTCGGTGTTAGGCCCCGTATTGTGGAACCTCTATTACGACGAGCTGCTGAAGCTGGATTATCCGAGGGGCGTCACACCAGTGGCGTACGCGGATGATCTGGCGCTGGTGGTTACTGCCGGGTGCAGAAACACACTGGAGTTGAGGACCAAGGAAGCCATGGAGATGGTCATTGACACATTCAGAGCTAAAGGGCTCTGTATGGCGTCCGAGAAGACCGAAATGGTGCTACTCGCTGGGAGACGTAAGCTCACTAATATGAGTTTAGTTGTAGATCGTTTCAGGTACGAGACGACTACAAGCATTAAATATCTGGGGGTATGGTTCGGCAAAGACGCGAGGTTCGCCGAACACGCTCGAAGGACTGCCGACAAAGTGGGAGGAATAATCCAAAAGCTGGAGGGCATCCTACCCAGAGTCAACGGCATGGGATTTGAGAGGAGAAGGGTGATGGTCATGGCGGCGTCGTCGGCGCTTCTGTATGCTGTGCCGGTGTGGCACGGAGTGTTGAGGACCAAGATGTGTAGGGCCGTCCTGGAGCGGGCAAACAGAAGGCTCGCGATCAGGGTGGCCTGCGCATACAGAACGGTCCCGTGCGCAGCGGTCTTGGCGCTGGCCAAGATTCCTCCCATCAGACTGCGAGTGGAAGAGAGGAGAATGGTGTGGGAGAGAGGTAAAGGTTTTAGGAGGGAGGCCGCAGAGAGAGTGATGAGTGAGTGGGAGAGTGAGTGGGGTGTGTATGATGGATGGGTGAAGGTCTTCGTTCCGAGCATTAGACGATGGGTCGAATGCGAATGGACGAGGACCGGGTACGAACTAACGCAGGTGTTTACCGGACACGGAGTGTTCGGGAAATACTTGCACAAAATAAAGGTTGAAGAGAGTGACGGCTGCTGGTTCTGCGAGGAGCCAGGAGTTGCGGACTCCCCAGAGCACACAATCTGGGGATGTCCGGAGTGGGAGACCGATCGGACTGAGGCCAGGGGGGCGGGGCTCAACCTGGACCGTGGAACGATCGGCGCTGAACTCGTAGAGAGTGAATGTAAGTGGAGAGCGTTTGAATGCATGGTCAAGAAGATCATGCGGAAGAAGATTGTGCGGGAACGGTACAGAAGAAGAAGGACGGACGCATAGCGAGAAGCTCTTACGACTTGGCGCCCCGAAGGAATGCCTACCAGGCGATACCGGGGCCATAAGAAGAGAGGGGGTGGTTTTAGTGGGTAGGCGGGCTCAGGCTCGAATCCCACACTACCCGACCCCGAGCGGTCGGGTGTCTTTTTGAAGATTTCCACCTCCTCGGGCACAAAAAAAAAAAAAAAAAAAAAAAAAAAAATAAGGATTCATTGTATCTTTGTGAGTCTTCGAGATAATGAGTAATTTATGTTCTCAAACACAAATCTTTTGTGACTTTTCAAGTTTTGAACCTCAGTAACTTCGACATATGAGCTCCAACTACCTTCAAAAATGCATCACAGAATCACCTCGACGAGATCTGTAATTTATATTCTCAAACACACATCTTTTGCGACTTTTCAAGTTTTGAACTTCAGTAACTTATGCAAATGAGCTCCAAATACCTTCAAAAATGGATCACAGATTCACCTCGACGAGATCTTTAACATGACTAATAAGGATTCATTGTATCTTTGTGAGTCTTCGAGATAATGAGTAATTTATGTTCTCAAACACACATCTTTTGCGACTTTTCAAGTTTCGAACCTCAGTAACTTCGACATATGAGCTCCAAACACATTCATAAACGGATCACAGATTCACCTCGACGAGATCTTTAACATGACTAATAAGGATTCATTGTATCTTTGTGAGTCTTCGAGATAATGAGTAATTTATGTGCTTAAACACACATCTTTTGTGACTTTTCAAGTTTTGAACCTCAGTAACTTCGGCATATGAGCTCCAAACACATTCATAAACGGATCATATATTCACCTCGACGAGATCTTTAACATGACTAATAAGGATTCATTGTATCTTTGTGAGTTTTCGAGATAATGAGTAATTTATGTGCTTAAACACACATCTTTTGTGACTTTTCAAATTTTGAACCTCAGTAACTTCGGCATATGAGCTCCAAATACCATCGCAAATGGATCACAGATTCACCTCGACGAGATCTTTAACATGACTAATAAGGATTCATTGTATCTTTGTGAGTTTTCGAGATAATGAGTAATTTATGTTCTCAAACACACATCTTTTGCGACTTTTCAAGTTTCGAACCTCAGTAACTTCGACATATGAGCTCCAAACACATTCATAAACGGATCACAGATTCACCTCGACGAGATCTTTAACATGACTAATAAGGATTCATTGTATCTTTGTGAGTCTTCGAGATAATGAGTAATTTATGTGCTTAAACACACATCTTTTGTGACTTTTCAAGTTTTGAACCTCAGTAACTTCGGCATATGGGCTCCAAACACATTCAAAAATGGATCACAGATTCACCTCGACCAGCTCTTTAACATGACTAAAAAGAATTCATTGTATCTTTGTGAGTTTTCGAGATAATGTGTAATTTATATTCTCAAACACACATCTTTTGCGACTTTTCAAGTTTTGAACCTCAGTAACTTCGGCATATGACCTCCAACTACCTTCAAAAATGGATCACAGAATCACCTCGACCAGCTCTTTAACATGACTAATAAGGATTCATTGTATCTTTGTGAGTCTTCGAGATAATGAGTAATTTATGTGCTTAAACACACATCTTTTGTGACTTTTCAAGTTTTGAACCTCAGTAACTTCGGCATATGAGCTCCAAACACATTCATAAACGGATCATATATTCACCTCGACGAGATCTTTAACATGACTAATAAGGATTCATTGTATCTTTGTGAGTCTTCGAGATAATGAGTAATTTATGTGCTTAAACACACATCTTTTGTGACTTTTCAAGTTTTGAACCTCAGTAACTTCGGCATATGGGCTCCAAACACATTCAAAAATGGATCACAGATTCACCTCGACCAGCTCTTTAACATGACTAATAAGGATTCATTGTATCTTTGTGAGTTTTCGAGATAATGAGTAATTTATGTTCTCAAACACAAATCTTTTGCGACTTTTCAAGTTTCGAACCTCAGTAACTTCGACATATGAGCTCCAAACACATTCATAAACGGATCACAGATTCACCTCGACGAGATCTTTAACATGACTAATAAGGATTCATTGTATCTTTGTGAGTCTTCGAGATAATGAGTAATTTATGTGCTTAAACACACATCTTTTGTGACTTTTCAAGTTTTGAACCTCAGTAACTTATGCAAATGAGCTCCAAATACCTTCAAAAATGGATCACAGAATCACCTCGACCAGCTCTTTAACATGACTAATAAGGATTCATTGTATCTTTGTGAGTCTTCGAGATAATGAGTAATTTATGTTCTCAAACACACATCTTTTGCGACTTTTCAAGTTTTGAACCTCAGTAACTTCGGCATATGACCTCCAACTACCTTCAAAAATGGATCACAGAATCACCTCGACCAGCTCTTTAACATGACTAATAAGGATTCATTGTATCTTTGTGAGTTTTCGAGATAATGAGTAATTTATGTTCTCAAACACAAATCTTTTGTGACTTTTCAAGTTTTGAACCTCAGTAACTTCGGCATATGAGCTCCAACTACCTTCAAAAATGCATCACAGAATCACCTCGACGAGATCTTTAACATGACTAATAAGGATTCATTGTATCTTTGTGAGTCTTCGAGGTAATGAGTAATTTATGTGCTTAAACACACATCTTTTGTGACTTTTCAAGTTTTGAACCTCAGTAACTTCGGCATATGGGCTCCAAACACATTCAAAAATGGATCACAGATTCACCTCGACCAGCTCTTTAACATGACTAATAAGGATTCATTGTATCTTTGTGAGTTTTCGAGATAATGAGTAATTTATGTTCTCAAACACAAATCTTTTGCGACTTTTCAAGTTTCGAACCTCAGTAACTTCGACATATGAGCTCCAAACACATTCATAAACGGATCACAGATTCACCTCGACGAGATCTTTAACATGACTAATAAGGATTCATTGTATCTTTGTGAGTTTTCGAGATAATGAGTAATTTATGTTCTCAAACACAAATCTTTTGTGACTTTTCAAGTTTTGAACCTCAGTAACTTCGGCATATGAGCTCCAACTACCTTCAAAAATGCATCACAGATTCACCTCGACGAGATCTTTAACATGACTAATAAGGATTCATTGTATCTTTGTGAGTCTTCGAGATAATGAGTAATTTATGTGCTTAAACACACGTCTTTTGTGACTTTTCAAGTTTTGAACCTCAGTAACTTATGCAAATGAGCTCCAAATACCTTCAAAAATGGATCACAGATTCACCTCGACCAGCTCTTTAACATGACTAAAAAGAATTCATTGTATCTTTGTGAGTTTTCGAGATAATGTGTAATTTATATTCTCAAACACACATCTTTTGCGACTTTTCAAGTTTTGAACCTCAGTAACTTCGGCATATGACCTCCAACTACCTTCAAAAATGGATCACAGAATCACCTCGACCAGCTCTTTAACATGACTAATAAGGATTCATTGTATCTTTGTGAGTTTTCGCGATAATGAGTAATTTATGTGCTTAAACACACACCTTTTATGACTTTTCAAGTTTTGAACCTCAGTAACTTCGGCATATGGGCTCCAAACACATTCAAAAATGGATCACAGATTCACCTCGACCAGCTCTTTAACATGACTAATAAGGATTCATTGTATCTTTCTGAGTTTTCGAGATAATGAGTAATTTATGTGCTTAAACACACACCTTTTATGACTTTTCAAGTTTTGAACCTCAGTAACTTCGGCATATGGGCTCCAAACACATTCACAAATGGATCACAGATTCACCTCGACCAGCTCTTTAACATGACTAATAAAGATTCATTGTATCTTTGTGACTTTTTGTGATAATGAGTAATTTATGTACTTAAACACACATCTTTTGTGACTTTTCAAGTTTCGAACCTCAGTAACTTCGGCATATGAGCTCCAACTACCTTCAAAAATGGTTCACAGAATCACCTCGACCAACCCTTTAACATGACTAATAAAGATTCATTGTATCTTTGTGACTTTTTGTGATAATGAGTAATTTATGTACTTAAACACACATCTTTTGTGACTTTTCAAGTTTCGAACCTCAGTAACTTCGGCATATGAGCTCCAACTACCTTCAAAAATGGTTCACAGAATCACCTCGACCAACCCTTTAACATGACTAATAAAGATTCATTGTATCTTTGTGAGTTTTCGAGATAATGTGTAATTTATATTCTCAAACACACATCTTTTATGACTTTTCAAGTTTTGAACCTCAGTAACTTCGGCATATGAGCTCCAACTACCTTCAAAAATGGATCACAGAATCACCTCGACCAGCTCTTTAACATGACTAATAAGGATTCATTGTATCTTTGTGAGTCTTCGAGATAATGAGTAATTTATGTTCTCAAACACACATCTTTTGCGACTTTTCAAGTTTTGAACCTCAGTAACTTCGGCATATGAGCTTCAACTACCTTCAAAAATGGATCACAGAATCACCTCGACCAGCTCTTTAACATGACTAATAAGGATTCATTGTATCTTTGTGACTTTTTGTGATAATGAGTAATTTATGTCCTTAAACACACACCTTTTATGACTTTTCAAGTTTTGAACCTCAGTAACTTCGACATATGGGCTCCAACTACCTTCAAAAATGGATCACAGAATCACCTCGACCAGCTCTTTAACATGACTAATAAGAATTCATTGTATCTTTGTGAGTTTTCGAGATAATGTGTAATTTATATTCTCAAACACACATCTTTTGCGACTTTTCAAGTTTTGAACTTCAGTAACTTATGCAAATGAGCTCCAAATACCTTCAAAAATGGATCACAGATTCACCTCGACGAGATCTTTAACATGACTAATAAGGATTCATTGTATCTTTGTGAGTCTTCGAGATAATGAGTAATTTATGTTCTCAAACACACATCTTTTGCGACTTTTCAAGTTTTGAACCTCAGTAACTTCGGCATATGAGCTCCAACTACCTTCAAAAATGGATCACAGAATCACCTCGACCAGCTCTTTAACATGACTAATAAGGATTCATTGTATCTTTGTGACTTTTTGTGATAATGAGTAATTTATGTACTTAAACACACACCTTTTATGACTTTTCAAGTTTTGAACCTCAGTAACTTCGGCATATGAGCTCCAACTACCTTCAAAAATGGATCACAGAATCACCTCGACCAGCTCTTTAACATGACTAATAAGGATTCATTGTATCTTTGTGACTTTTTGTGATAATGAGTAATTTATGTACTTAAACACACATCTTTTGTGACTTTTCAAGTTTCGAACCTCAGTAACTTCGGCATATGAGCTCCAACTACCTTCAAAAATGGTTCACAGAATCACCTCGACCAGCCCTTTAACATGACTAATAAAGATTCATTGTATCTTTGTGAGTTTTCGAGATAATGTGTAATTTATATTCTCAAACACACATCTTTTATGACTTTTCAAGTTTTGAACCTCAGTAACTTCGGCATATGAGCTCCAACTACCTTCAAAAATGGATCACAGAATCACCTCGACCAGCTCTTTAACATGACTAATAAGGATTCATTGTATCTTTGTGAGTCTTCGAGATAATGAGTAATTTATGTTCTCAAACACACATCTTTTGCGACTTTTCAAGTTTTGAACCTCAGTAACTTCGGCATATGAGCTTCAACTACCTTCAAAAATGGATCACAGAATCACCTCGACCAGCTCTTTAACATGACTAATAAGGATTCATTGTATCTTTGTGACTTTTTGTGATAATGAGTAATTTATGTCCTTAAACACACACCTTTTATGACTTTTCAAGTTTTGAACCTCAGTAACTTCGACATATGGGCTCCAACTACCTTCAAAAATGGATCACAGAATCACCTCGACCAGCTCTTTAACATGACTAATAAGAATTCATTGTATCTTTGTGAGTTTTCGAGATAATGTGTAATTTATATTCTCAAACACACATCTTTTGCGACTTTTCAAGTTTTGCACTTCAGTAACTTATGCAAATGAGCTCCAAATACCTTCAAAAATGGATCACAGATTCACCTCGACGAGATCTTTAACATGACTAATAAGGATTCATTGTATCTTTGTGAGTCTTCGAGATAATGAGTAATTTATGTTCTCAAACACACATCTTTTGCGACTTTTCAAGTTTTGAACCTCAGTAACTTCGGCATATGAGCTCCAACTACCTTCAAAAATGGATCACAGAATCACCTCGACCAGCTCTTTAACATGACTAATAAGGATTCATTGTATCTTTGTGACTTTTTGTGATAATGAGTAATTTATGTACTTAAACACACACCTTTTATGACTTTTCAAGTTTTGAACCTCAGTAACTTCGGCATATGGGCTCCAACTACCTTCAAAAATGGATCACAGAATCACCTCGACCAGCTCTTTAACATGACTAATAAGGATTCATTGTATCTTTGTGAGTTTTCGAGATAATGAGTAATTTATGTGCTTAAACACACATCTTTTGTGACTTTTCAAATTTTGAACCTCAGTAACTTCGGCATATGAGCTCCAAATACCATCGCAAATGGATCACAGATTCACCTCGACGAGATCTTTAACATGACTAATAAGGATTCATTGTATCTTTGTGAGTTTTCGAGATAATGAGTAATTTATGTTCTCAAACACACATCTTTTGCGACTTTTCAAGTTTCGAACCTCAGTAACTTCGACATATGAGCTCCAAACACATTCATAAACGGATCACAGAATCACCTCGACCAGCCCTTTAACATGACTAATAAAGATTCATTGTATCTTTGTGAGTTTTCGAGATAATGTGTAATTTATATTCTCAAACACACATCTTTTATGACTTTTCAAGTTTTGAACCTCAGTAACTTCGGCATATGAGCTCCAACTACCTTCAAAAATGGATCACAGAATCACCTCGACCAGCTCTTTAACATGACTAATAAGGATTCATTGTATCTTTGTGAGTTTTCGAGATAATGAGTAATTTATGTTCTCAAACACACATCTTTTGCGACTTTTCAAGTTTTGAACCTCAGTAACTTCGGCATATGAGCTCCAAATACCATCGCAAATGGATCACAGATTCACCTCGACGAGATCTTTAACATGACTAATAAGAATTCATTGTATCTTTGTGAGTTTTCGAGATAATGTGTAATTTATATTCTCAAACACACATCTTTTGCGACTTTTCAAGTTTTGAACCTCAGTAACTTCGGCATATGACCTCCAACTACCTTCAAAAATGGATCACAGAATCACCTCGACCAGCTCTTTAACATGACTAATAAGGATTCATTGTATCTTTGTGAGTTTTCGCGATAATGAGTAATTTATGTGCTTAAACACACACCTTTTATGACTTTTCAAGTTTTGAACCTCAGTAACTTCGGCATATGGGCTCCAAACACATTCAAAAATGGATCACAGATTCACCTCGACCAGCTCTTTAACATGACTAATAAGGATTCATTGTATCTTTCTGAGTTTTCGAGATAATGAGTAATTTATGTGCTTAAACACACACCTTTTATGACTTTTCAAGTTTTGAACCTCAGTAACTTCGGCATATGGGCTCCAAACACATTCACAAATGGATCACAGATTCACCTCGACCAGCTCTTTAACATGACTAATAAGGATTCATTGTATCTTTGTGAGTCTTCGAGATAATGAGTAATTTATGTTCTCAAACACACATCTTTTGCGACTTTTCAAGTTTCGAACCTCAGTAACTTCGGCATATGAGCTCCAACTACCTTCAAAAATGGTTCACAGAATCACCTCGACCAGCTCTTTAACATGACTAATAAAGATTCATTGTATCTTTGTGACTTTTTGTGATAATGAGTAATTTATGTACTTAAACACACATCTTTTGTGACTTTTCAAGTTTCGAACCTCAGTAACTTCGGCATATGAGCTCCAACTACCTTCAAAAATGGTTCACAGAATCACCTCGACCAACCCTTTAACATGACTAATAAAGATTCATTGTATCTTTGTGAGTTTTCGAGATAATGTGTAATTTATATTCTCAAACACACATCTTTTATGACTTTTCAAGTTTTGAACCTCAGTAACTTCGGCATATGAGCTCCAACTACCTTCAAAAATGGATCACAGAATCACCTCGACCAGCTCTTTAACATGACTAATAAGGATTCATTGTATCTTTGTGAGTCTTCGAGATAATGAGTAATTTATGTTCTCAAACACACATCTTTTGCGACTTTTCAAGTTTTGAACCTCAGTAACTTCGGCATATGAGCTTCAACTACCTTCAAAAATGGATCACAGAATCACCTCGACCAGCTCTTTAACATGACTAATAAGGATTCATTGTATCTTTGTGACTTTTTGTGATAATGAGTAATTTATGTCCTTAAACACACACCTTTTATGACTTTTCAAGTTTTGAACCTCAGTAACTTCGACATATGGGCTCCAACTACCTTCAAAAATGGATCACAGAATCACCTCGACCAGCTCTTTAACATGACTAATAAGGATTCATTGTATCTTTGTGAGTTTTCGAGATAATGAGTAATTTATGTGCTTAAACACACATCTTTTGTGACTTTTCAAATTTTGAACCTCAGTAACTTCGGCATATGAGCTCCAAATACCATCGCAAATGGATCACAGATTCACCTCGACGAGATCTTTAACATGACTAATAAGGATTCATTGTATCTTTGTGAGTTTTCGAGATAATGAGTAATTTATGTTCTCAAACACACATCTTTTGCGACTTTTCAAGTTTCGAACCTCAGTAACTTCGACATATGAGCTCCAAACACATTCATAAACGGATCACAGAATCACCTCGACCAGCCCTTTAACATGACTAATAAAGATTCATTGTATCTTTGTGAGTTTTCGAGATAATGTGTAATTTATATTCTCAAACACACATCTTTTATGACTTTTCAAGTTTTGAACCTCAGTAACTTCGGCATATGAGCTCCAACTACCTTCAAAAATGGATCACAGAATCACCTCGACCAGCTCTTTAACATGACTAATAAGGATTCATTGTATCTTTGTGAGTTTTCGAGATAATGAGTAATTTATGTTCTCAAACACACATCTTTTGCGACTTTTCAAGTTTTGAACCTCAGTAACTTCGGCATATGAGCTCCAAATACCATCGCAAATGGATCACAGATTCACCTCGACGAGATCTTTAACATGACTAATAAGGATTCATTGTATCTTTGTGAATTTTCGAGATAATGAGTAATTTATGTTCTCAAACACACATCTTTTGCGACTTTTCAAGTTTCGAACCTCAGTAACTTCGACATATGAGCTCCAAATACATTCATAAACGGATCACAGATTCACCTCGACGAGATCTTTAACATGACTAATAAGGATTCATTGTATCTTTGTGAGTCTTCGAGATAATGAGTAATTTATGTGCTTAAACACACATCTTTTGTGACTTTTCAAGTTTTGAACCTCAGTAACTTCGGCATATGGGCTCCAAACACATTCAAAAATGGATCACAGATTCACCTCGACCAGCTCTTTAACATGACTGAAAAGAATTCATTGTATCTTTGTGAGTTTTCGAGATAATGTGTAATTTATATTCTCAAACACACATCTTTTGCGACTTTTCAAGTTTTGAACTTCAGTAACTTATGCAAATGAGCTCCAAATACCTTCAAAAATGGATCACAGAATCACCTCGACGAGATCTTTAACATGACTAATAAGGATTCATTGTATCTTTGTAAGTTTTCGAGATAATGAGTAATTTATGTTCTCAAACACACATCTTTTGTGACTTTTCAAGTTTTGAACCTCAGTAACTTCGGCATATGAGCTCCAAACACATTCATAAACGGATCACAGATTCACCTCGACGAGATCTTTAACATGACTAATAAGGATTCATTGTATCTTTGTGAGTTTTCGAGATAATGAGTAATTTATGTTCTCAAACACACATCTTTTGCGACTTTTCAAGTTTTGAACTTCAGTTACTTATGCAAATGAGCTCCAAATACCTTCAAAAATGGATCACAGAATCACCTCGACCAGCTCTTTAACATGACTATTAAGGATTCATTGTATCTTTGTGACTTTTTGTGATAATGAGTAATTTATGTACTTAAACACACACCTTTTATGACTTTTCAAGTTTTGAACCTCAGTAACATCGGCATATGGGCTCCAAACACATTCAAAAATGGATCACAGATTCACCTCGACCAGCTCTTTAACATGACTAATAAGGATTCATTGTATCTTTGTGAGTCTTCGAGATAATGAGTAATTTATGGTCTCAAACACACATCTTTTGCGACTTTTCAAGTTTCGAACCTCAGTAACTTCGGCATATGAGCTCCAACTACCTTCAAAAATGGATCACAGAATCACCTCGACCAGCTCTTTAACATGACTAATAAGGATTCATTGTATCTTTGTGAGTTTTCGAGATAATGAGTAATTTATGTGCTTAAACACACATCTTTTGTGACTTTTCAAATTTTGAACCTCAGTAACTTCGGCATATGAGCTCCAAATACCATCGCAAATGGATCACAGAATCACCTAGACCAGCTCTTTAACATGACTAATAAGGATTCATTGTATATTTGTGAGTCTTCGAGATAATGAGTAATTTATGTACTTAAACACACACCTTTTATGACTTTTCAAGTTTTGAACCTCAGTAACTTCGGCATATGGGCTCCAAACACATTCAAAAATGCATCACAGATTCACCTCGACCAGCTCTTTAACATGACTAATAAGGATTCATTGTATCTTTGTGAGTCTTCGAGATAATGAGTAATTTATGTTCTCAAACACACATCTTTTGCGACTTTTCAAGTTTCGAACCTCAGTAACTTCGGCATATGAGCTCCAACTACCTTCAAAAATGGTTCACAGAATCACCTCGACCAGCTCTTTAACATGACTAATAAAGATTCATTGTATCTTTGTGACTTTTTGTGATAATGAGTAATTTATGTACTTAAACACACATCTTTTGTGACTTTTCAAGTTTCGAACCTCAGTAACTTCGGCATATGAGCTCCAACTACCTTCAAAAATGGTTCACAGAATCACCTCGACCAGCCCTTTAACATGATTAATAAAGATTCATTGTATCTTTGTGAGTTTTCGAGATAATGTGTAATTTATATTCTCAAACACACATCTTTTATGACTTTTCAAGTTTTGAACCTCAGTAACTTCGGCATATGAGCTCCAACTACCTTCAAAAATGGATCACAGATTCACCTCGACGAGATCTTTAACATGACTAATAAGGATTCATTGTATCTTTGTGAGTCTTCGAGATAATGAGTAATTTATGTTCTCAAACACACATCTTTTGCGACTTTTCAAGTTTTGAACCTCAGTAACTTCGGCATATGAGCTCCAACTACCTTCCAAAATGGATCACAGAATCACCTCGACCAGCTCTTTAACATGACTAATAAGGATTCATTGTATCTTTGTGACTTTTTGTGATAATGAGTAATTTATGTACTTAAACACACACCTTTTATGACTTTTCAAGTTTTGAACCTCAGTAACTTCGGCATATGGGCTCCAACTACCTTCAAAAATGGATCACAGAATCACTTCGACCAGCTCTTTAACATGACTAATAAGGATTCATTGTATCTTTGTGAGTTTTCGAGATAATGAGTAATTTATGTGCTTAAACACACATCTTTTGTGACTTTTCAAATTTTGAACCTCAGTAACTTCGGCATATGAGCTCCAAATACCATCGCAAATGGATCACAGATTCACCTCGACGAGATCTTTAACATGACTAATAAGGATTCATTGTATCTTTGTGAGTTTTCGAGATAATGAGTAATTTATGTTCTCAAACACACATCTTTTGCGACTTTTCAAGTTTTGAACTTCAGTAACTTATGCAAATGAGCTCCAAATACCTTCAAAAATGGATCACAGAATCACCTCGACGAGATCTTTAACATGACTAATAAGGATTCATTGTATCTTTGTAAGTTTTCGAGATAATGAGTAATTTATGTTCTCAAACACACATCTTTTGTGACTTTTCAAGTTTTGAACCTCAGTAACTTCGGCATATGAGCTCCAAACACATTCATAAACGGATCACAGATTCACCTCGACGAGATCTTTAACATGACTAATAAGGATTCATTGTATCTTTGTGAGTTTTCGAGATAATGAGTAATTTATGTTCTCAAACACACATCTTTTGCGACTTTTCAAGTTTTGAACTTCAGTAACTTATGCAAATGAGCTCCAAATACCTTCAAAAATGGATCACAGAATCACCTCGACCAGCTCTTTAACATGACTATTAAGGATTCATTGTATCTTTGTGACTTTTTGTGATAATGAGTAATTTATGTACTTAAACACACACCTTTTATGACTTTTCAAGTTTTGAACCTCAGTAACTTCGGCATATGGGCTCCAAACACATTCAAAAATGGATCACAGATTCACCTCGACCAGCTCTTTAACATGACTAATAAGGATTCATTGTATATTTGTGAGTCTTCGAGATAATGAGTAATTTATGTACTTAAACACACACCTTTTATGACTTTTCAAGTTTTGAACCTCAGTAACTTCGGCATATGGGCTCCAAACACATTCAAAAATGGATCACAGATTCACCTCGACCAGCTCTTTAACATGACTAATAAGGATTCATTGTATCTTTGTGAGTCTTCGAGATAATGAGTAATTTATGTTCTCAAACACACATCTTTTGCGACTTTTCAAGTTTCGAACCTCAGTAACTTCGGCATATGAGCTCCAACTACCTTCAAAAATGGATCACAGAATCACCTCGACCAGCTCTTTAACATGACTAATAAGGATTCATTGTATCTTTGTGAGTTTTCGAGATAATGAGTAATTTATGTGCTTAAACACACATCTTTTGTGACTTTTCAAATTTTGAACCTCAGTAACTTCGGCATATGAGCTCCAAATACCATCGCAAATGGATCACAGAATCACCTAGACCAGCTCTTTAACATGACTAATAAGGATTCATTGTATATTTGTGAGTCTTCGAGATAATGAGTAATTTATGTACTTAAACACACACCTTTTATGACTTTTCAAGTTTTGAACCTCAGTAACTTCGGCATATGGGCTCCAAACACATTCAAAAATGGATCACAGATTCACCTCGACCAGCTCTTTAACATGACTAATAAGGATTCATTGTATCTTTGTGAGTTTTCGAGATAATGAGTAATTTATGTTCTCAAACACACATCTTTTGCGACTTTTCAAGTTTCGAACCTCAGTAACTTCGGCATATGAGCTCCAACTACCTTCAAAAATGGTTCACAGAATCACCTCGACCAGCTCTTTAACATGACTAATAAAGATTCATTGTATCTTTGTGACTTTTTGTGATAATGAGTAATTTATGTACTTAAACACACATCTTTTGTGACTTTTCAAGTTTCGAACCTCAGTAACTTCGGCATATGAGCTCCAACTACCTTCAAAAATGGTTCACAGAATCACCTCGACCAGCCCTTTAACATGATTAATAAAGATTCATTGTATCTTTGTGAGTTTTCGAGATAATGTGTAATTTATATTCTCAAACACACATCTTTTATGACTTTTCAAGTTTTGAACCTCAGTAACTTCGGCATATGAGCTCCAACTACCTTCAAAAATGGATCACAGAATCACCTCGACCAGCTCTTTAACATGACTAATAAGGATTCATTGTATCTTTGTGAGTTTTCGAGATAATGAGTAATTTATGTCCTTAAACACACACCTTTTATGACTTTTCAAGTTTTGAACCTCAGTAACTTCGGCATATGGGCTCCAAACACATTCAAAAATGGATCACAGATTCACCTCGACCAGCTCTTTAACATGACTAATAAGAATTCATTGTATCTTTGTGAGTTTTCGAGATAATGTGTAATTTATATTCTCAAACACACATCTTTTGCGACTTTTCAAGTTTTGAACTTCAGTAACTTATGCAAATGAGCTCCAAATACCTTCAAAAATGGATCACAGAATCACCTCGACGAGATCTTTAACATGACTAATAAGGATTCATTGTATCTTTGTAAGTTTTCGAGATAATGAGTAATTTATGTTCTCAAACACACATCTTTTGTGACTTTTCAAGTTTTGAACCTCAGTAACTTCGGCATATGAGCTCCAAACACATTTATAAACGGATCACAGATTCACCTCGACGAGATCTTTAACATGACTAATAAGGATTCATTGTATCTTTGTGAGTTTTCGAGATAATGAGTAATTTATGTTCTCAAACACACATCTTTTGCGACATTTCAAGTTTTGAACTTCAGTAACTTCGGCATATGGGCTCCAAACACATTCAAAAATGGATCACAGATTCACCTCGACCAGCTCTTTAACATGACTAATAAGGATTCATTGTATATTTGTGAGTCTTCGAGATAATGAGTAATTTATGTACTTAAGCACACACCTTTTATGACTTTTCAAGTTTTGAACCTCAGTAACTTCGGCATATGGGCTCCAAACACATTCAAAAATGGATCACAGATTCACCTCGACCAGCTCTTTAACATGACTAATAAGGATTCATTGTATCTTTGTGAGTCTTCGAGATAATGAGTAATTTATGTTCTCAAACACACATCTTTTGCGACTTTTCAAGTTTTGAACCTCAGTAACTTCGGCATATGACCTCCAACAACCTTCAAAAATGGATCACAGAATCACCTCGACCAGCTCTTTAACATGACTAATAAGGATTCATTGTATCTTTGTGAGTCTTCGAGATAATGAGTAATTTATGGTCTCAAACACACATCTTTTGCGACTTTTCAAGTTTCGAACCTCAGTAACTTCGGCATATGAGCTCCAACTACCTTCAAAAATGGATCACAGAATCACCTCGACCAGCTCTTTAACATGACTAATAAGGATTCATTGTATCTTTGTGAGTTTTCGAGATAATGAGTAATTTATGTGCTTAAACACACATCTTTTGTGACTTTTCAAATTTTGAACCTCAGTAACTTCGGCATATGAGCTCCAAATACCATCGCAAATGGATCACAGAATCACCTAGACCAGCTCTTTAACATGACTAATAAGGATTCATTGTATCTTTGTGAGTTTTCGAGATAATGAGTAATTTATGTGCTTAAACACACATCTTTTGCGACTTTTCAAGTTTTGAACCTCAGTAACTTCGACATATGAGCTCCAAACACATTCATAAATGGATGACAGATTCACCTCGACGAGATCTTTAACATGACTAATAAGGATTCATTGTATCTTTGTGAGTTTTCGAGATAATGAGTAATTTATGTTCTCAAACACACATCTTTTGCGACTTTTCAAGTTTCGAACCTCAGTAACTTCGACATATGGGCTCCAAACACATTCAAAAATGGATCACAGATTCACCTCGACCAGCTCTTTAACATGACTAATAAGGATTCATTGTATCTTTGTGAGTCTTCGAGATAATGAGTAATTTATGTTCTCAAACACACATCTTTTGCGACTTTTCAAGTTTCGAACCTCAGTAACTTCGGCATATGAGCTCCAACTACCTTCAAAAATGGATCACAGAATCACCTCGACCAGCTCTTTAACATGACTAATAAGGATTCATTGTATCTTTGTGAGTTTTCGAGATAATGAGTAATTTATGTTCTCAAACACACATCTTTTGCGACTTTTCAAGTTTTGAACCTCAGTAACTTCGGCATATGAGCTCCAAATACCATCGCAAATGGATCACAGATTCACCTCGACGAGATCTTTAACATGACTAATAAGGATTCATTGTATCTTTGTGAGTTTTCGAGATAATGAGTAATTTATGTTCTCAAACACACATCTTTTGCGACTTTTCAAGTTTCGAACCTCAGTAACTTCGACATATGAGCTCCAAACACATTCATAAACGGATCACAGATTCACCTCGACGAGATCTTTAACATGACTAATAAGGATTCATTGTATCTTTGTGAGTCTTCGAGATATTGAGTAATTTATGTGCTTAAACACACATCTTTTGTGACTTTTCAAGTTTTGAACCTCAGTAACTTCGGCATATGGGCTCCAAACACATTCAAAAATGGATCACAGATTCACCTCGACCAGCTCTTTAACATGACTAAAAAGAATTCATTGTATCTTTGTGAGTTTTCGAGATAATGTGTAATTTATATTCTCAAACACACATCTTTTGCGACTTTTCAAGTTTTGAACTTCAGTAACTTATGCAAATGAGCTCCAAATACCTTCAAAAATGGATCACAGAATCACCTCGACGAGATCTTTAACATGACTAATAAGGATTCATTGTATCTTTGTAAGTTTTCGAGATAATGAGTAATTTATGTTCTCAAACACACATCTTTTGTGACTTTTCAAGTTTTGAACCTCAGTAACTTCGGCATATGAGCTCCAAACACATTCATAAACGGATCACAGATTCACCTCGACGAGATCATTAACATGACTAATAAGGATTCATTGTATCTTTGTGAGTTTTCGAGATAATGAGTAATTTATGTTCTCAAACACACATCTTTTGCGACTTTTCAAGTTTTGAACTTCAGTAACTTATGCAAATGAGCTCCAAATACCTTCAAAAATGGATCACAGAATCACCTCGACCAGCTCTTTAACATGACTATTAAGGATTCATTGTATCTTTGTGACTTTTTGTGATAATGAGTAATTTATGTACTTAAACACACACCTTTTATGACTTTTCAAGTTTTGAACCTCAGCAACTTCGGCATATGGGCTCCAAACACATTCAAAAATGGATCACAGATTCACCTCGACCAGCTCTTTAACATGACTAATAAGGATTCATTGTATCTTTGTGAGTCTTCGAGATAATGAGTAATTTATGTTCTCAAACACACATCTTTTGCGACTTTTCAAGTTTTGAACCTAAGTAACTTCGGCATATGACCTCCAACTACCTTCAAAAATGGATCACAGAATCACCTCGACCAGCTCTTTAACATGACTAATAAGGATTCATTGTATCTTTGTGAGTCTTCGAGATAATGAGTAATTTATGGTCTCAAACACACATCTTTTGCGACTTTTCAAGTTTCGAACCTCAGTAACTTCGGCATATGAGCTCCAACTACCTTCAAAAATGGTTCACAGAATCACCTCGACCAGCCCTTTAACATGACTAATAAGGATTCATTGTATCTTTGTGAGTTTTCGCGATAATGAGTAATTTATGTGCTTAAACACACACCTTTTATGACTTTTCAAGTTTCGAACCTCAGTAACTTCGGCATATGAGCTCCAACTACCTTCAAAAATGGTTCACAGAATCACCTCGACCAGCCCTTTAACATGACTAATAAAGATTCATTGTATCTTTGTGAGTTTTCGAGATAATGAGTAATTTATGTTCTCAAACACACATCTTTTGTGACTTTTCAAGTTTTGAACCTCAGTAACTTCGGCATATGAGCTCCAAACACATTCATAAACGGATCACAGATTCACCTCGACGAGATCATTAACATGACTAATAAGGATTCATTGTATCTTTGTGAGTTTTCGAGATAATGAGTAATTTATGTTCTCAAACACACATCTTTTGCGACTTTTCAAGTTTTGAACTTCAGTAACTTATGCAAATGAGCTCCAAATACCTTCAAAAATGGATCACAGAATCACCTCGACCAGCTCTTTAACATGACTAATAAGGATTCATTGTATCTTTGTGAGTCTTCGAGATAATGAGTAATTTATGTTCTCAAACACACATCTTTTGCGACTTTTCAAGTTTTGAACTTCAGTAACTTATGCAAATGAGCTCCAAATACCTTCAAAAATGGATCACAGAATCACCTCGACCAGCTCTTTAACATGACTAATAAGGATTCATTGTATCTTTGTGAGTCTTCGAGATAATGAGTAATTTATGTTCTCAAACACACATCTTTTGCGACTTTTCAAGTTTTGAACTTCAGTAACTTATGCAAATGAGCTCCAAATACCTTCAAAAATGGATCACAGAATCACCTCGACGAGATCTTTAACATGACTAATAAGGATTCATTGTATCTTTGTAAGTTTTCGAGATAATGAGTAATTTATGTTCTCAAACACACATCTTTTGTGACTTTTCAAGTTTTGAACCTCAGTAACTTCGGCATATGAGCTCCAAACACATTCATAAACGGATCACAGATTCACCTCGACGAGATCTTTAACATGACTAATAAGGATTCATTGTATCTTTGTGAGTTTTCGAGATAATGAGTAATTTATGTTCTCAAACACACATCTTTTGCGACTTTTCAAGTTTTGAACTTCAGTAACTTATGCAAATGAGCTCCAAATACCTTCAAAAATGGATCACAGAATCACCTCGACCAGCTCTTTAACATGACTATTAAGGATTCATTGTATCTTTGTGACTTTTTGTGATAATGAGTAATTTATGTACTTAAACACACACCTTTTATGACTTTTCAAGTTTTGAACCTCAGTAACTTCGGCATATGGGCTCCAAACACATTCAAAAATGGATCACAGATTCACCTCGACCAGCTCTTTAACATGACTAATAAGGATTCATTGTATATTTGTGAGTCTTCGAGATAATGAGTAATTTATGTACTTAAACACACACCTTTTATGACTTTTCAAGTTTTGAACCTCAGTAACTTCGGCATATGGGCTCCAAACACATTCAAAAATGGATCACAGATTCACCTCGACCAGCTCTTTAACATGACTAATAAGGATTCATTGTATCTTTGTGAGTCTTCGAGATAATGAGTAATTTATGTTCTCAAACACACATCTTTTGCGACTTTTCAAGTTTCGAACCTCAGTAACTTCGGCATATGAGCTCCAACTACCTTCAAAAATGGATCACAGAATCACCTCGACCAGCTCTTTAACATGACTAATAAGGATTCATTGTATCTTTGTGAGTTTTCGAGATAATGAGTAATTTATGTGCTTAAACACACATCTTTTGTGACTTTTCAAATTTTGAACCTCAGTAACTTCGGCATATGAGCTCCAAATACCATCGCAAATGGATCACAGAATCACCTAGACCAGCTCTTTAACATGACTAATAAGGATTCATTGTATATTTGTGAGTCTTCGAGATAATGAGTAATTTATGTACTTAAACACACACCTTTTATGACTTTTCAAGTTTTGAACCTCAGTAACTTCGGCATATGGGCTCCAAACACATTCAAAAATGGATCACAGATTCACCTCGACCAGCTCTTTAACATGACTAATAAGGATTCATTGTATCTTTGTGAGTTTTCGAGATAATGAGTAATTTATGTTCTCAAACACACATCTTTTGCGACTTTTCAAGTTTCGAACCTCAGTAACTTCGGCATATGAGCTCCAACTACCTTCAAAAATGGTTCACAGAATCACCTCGACCAGCTCTTTAACATGACTAATAAAGATTCATTGTATCTTTGTGACTTTTTGTGATAATGAGTAATTTATGTACTTAAACACACATCTTTTGTGACTTTTCAAGTTTCGAACCTCAGTAACTTCGGCATATGAGCTCCAACTACCTTCAAAAATGGTTCACAGAATCACCTCGACCAGCCCTTTAACATGATTAATAAAGATTCATTGTATCTTTGTGAGTTTTCGAGATAATGTGTAATTTATATTCTCAAACACACATCTTTTATGACTTTTCAAGTTTTGAACCTCAGTAACTTCGGCATATGAGCTCCAACTACCTTCAAAAATGGATCACAGAATCACCTCGACCAGCTCTTTAACATGACTAATAAGGATTCATTGTATCTTTGTGAGTTTTCGAGATAATGAGTAATTTATGTCCTTAAACACACACCTTTTATGACTTTTCAAGTTTTGAACCTCAGTAACTTCGGCATATGGGCTCCAAACACATTCAAAAATGGATCACAGATTCACCTCGACCAGCTCTTTAACATGACTAATAAGAATTCATTGTATCTTTGTGAGTTTTCGAGATAATGTGTAATTTATATTCTCAAACACACATCTTTTGCGACTTTTCAAGTTTTGAACTTCAGTAACTTATGCAAATGAGCTCCAAATACCTTCAAAAATGGATCACAGAATCACCTCGACGAGATCTTTAACATGACTAATAAGGATTCATTGTATCTTTGTAAGTTTTCGAGATAATGAGTAATTTATGTTCTCAAACACACATCTTTTGTGACTTTTCAAGTTTTGAACCTCAGTAACTTCGGCATATGAGCTCCAAACACATTTATAAACGGATCACAGATTCACCTCGACGAGATCTTTAACATGACTAATAAGGATTCATTGTATCTTTGTGAGTTTTCGAGATAATGAGTAATTTATGTTCTCAAACACACATCTTTTGCGACATTTCAAGTTTTGAACTTCAGTAACTTCGGCATATGGGCTCCAAACACATTCAAAAATGGATCACAGATTCACCTCGACCAGCTCTTTAACATGACTAATAAGGATTCATTGTATATTTGTGAGTCTTCGAGATAATGAGTAATTTATGTACTTAAGCACACACCTTTTATGACTTTTCAAGTTTTGAACCTCAGTAACTTCGGCATATGGGCTCCAAACACATTCAAAAATGGATCACAGATTCACCTCGACCAGCTCTTTAACATGACTAATAAGGATTCATTGTATCTTTGTGAGTCTTCGAGATAATGAGTAATTTATGTTCTCAAACACACATCTTTTGCGACTTTTCAAGTTTTGAACCTCAGTAACTTCGGCATATGACCTCCAACAACCTTCAAAAATGGATCACAGAATCACCTCGACCAGCTCTTTAACATGACTAATAAGGATTCATTGTATCTTTGTGAGTCTTCGAGATAATGAGTAATTTATGGTCTCAAACACACATCTTTTGCGACTTTTCAAGTTTCGAACCTCAGTAACTTCGGCATATGAGCTCCAACTACCTTCAAAAATGGATCACAGAATCACCTCGACCAGCTCTTTAACATGACTAATAAGGATTCATTGTATCTTTGTGAGTTTTCGAGATAATGAGTAATTTATGTGCTTAAACACACATCTTTTGTGACTTTTCAAATTTTGAACCTCAGTAACTTCGGCATATGAGCTCCAAATACCATCGCAAATGGATCACAGAATCACCTAGACCAGCTCTTTAACATGACTAATAAGGATTCATTGTATCTTTGTGAGTTTTCGAGATAATGAGTAATTTATGTGCTTAAACACACATCTTTTGCGACTTTTCAAGTTTTGAACCTCAGTAACTTCGACATATGAGCTCCAAACACATTCATAAATGGATGACAGATTCACCTCGACGAGATCTTTAACATGACTAATAAGGATTCATTGTATCTTTGTGAGTTTTCGAGATAATGAGTAATTTATGTTCTCAAACACACATCTTTTGCGACTTTTCAAGTTTCGAACCTCAGTAACTTCGACATATGGGCTCCAAACACATTCAAAAATGGATCACAGATTCACCTCGACCAGCTCTTTAACATGACTAATAAGGATTCATTGTATCTTTGTGAGTCTTCGAGATAATGAGTAATTTATGTTCTCAAACACACATCTTTTGCGACTTTTCAAGTTTCGAACCTCAGTAACTTCGGCATATGAGCTCCAACTACCTTCAAAAATGGATCACAGAATCACCTCGACCAGCTCTTTAACATGACTAATAAGGATTCATTGTATCTTTGTGAGTTTTCGAGATAATGAGTAATTTATGTTCTCAAACACACATCTTTTGCGACTTTTCAAGTTTTGAACCTCAGTAACTTCGGCATATGAGCTCCAAATACCATCGCAAATGGATCACAGATTCACCTCGACGAGATCTTTAACATGACTAATAAGGATTCATTGTATCTTTGTGAGTTTTCGAGATAATGAGTAATTTATGTTCTCAAACACACATCTTTTGCGACTTTTCAAGTTTCGAACCTCAGTAACTTCGACATATGAGCTCCAAACACATTCATAAACGGATCACAGATTCACCTCGACGAGATCTTTAACATGACTAATAAGGATTCATTGTATCTTTGTGAGTCTTCGAGATATTGAGTAATTTATGTGCTTAAACACACATCTTTTGTGACTTTTCAAGTTTTGAACCTCAGTAACTTCGGCATATGGGCTCCAAACACATTCAAAAATGGATCACAGAATCACCTCGACCAGCTCTTTAACATGACTAATAAGGATTCATTGTATCTTTGTGAGTTTTCGAGATAATGAGTAATTTATGTTCTCAAACACACATCTTTTGCGACTTTTCAAGTTTCGAACCTCAGTAACTTCGGCATATGAGCTCCAACTACCTTCAAAAATGGTTCACAGAATCACCTCGACCAGCTCTTTAACATGACTAATAAAGATTCATTGTATCTTTGTGACTTTTTGTGATAATGAGTAATTTATGTACTTAAACACACATCTTTTGTGACTTTTCAAGCTTTGAACTTCAGTAACTTCGGCAAATGAGCTCCAAATACCTTCAAAAATGGATCACAGAATCACCTCGACGAGATCTTTAACATGACTAATAAGGATTCATTGTATCTTTGTAAGTTTTCGAGATAATGAGTAATTTATGTTCTCAAACACACATCTTTTGTGACTTTTCAAGTTTTGAACCTCAGTAACTTCGGCATATGAGCTCCAAACACATTCATAAACGGATCACAGATTCACCTCGACGAGATCATTAACATGACTAATAAGGATTCATTGTATCTTTGTGAGTTTTCGAGATAATGAGTAATTTATGTTCTCAAACACACATCTTTTGCGACTTTTCAAGTTTTGAACTTCAGTAACTTATGCAAATGAGCTCCAAATACCTTCAAAAATGGATCACAGAATCACCTCGACCAGCTCTTTAACATGACTAATAAGGATTCATTGTATCTTTGTGAGTCTTCGAGATAATGAGTAATTTATGTTCTCAAACACACATCTTTTGCGACTTTTCAAGTTTTGAACCTCAGTAACTTCGGCATATGACCTCCAACTACCTTCAAAAATGGATCACAGAATCACGTCGACCAGCTCTTTAACATGACTAATAAGGATTCATTGTATCTTTGTGAGTCTTCGAGATAATGAGTAATTTATGGTCTCAAACACACATCTTTTGCGACTTTTCAAGTTTCGAACCTCAGTAACTTCGGCATATGAGCTCCAACTACCTTCAAAAATGGATCACAGAATCACCTCGACCAGCTCTTTAACATGACTAATAAGGATTCATTGTATCTTTGTGAGTTTTCGAGATAATGAGTAATTTATGTGCTTAAACACACATCTTTTGTGACTTTTCAAATTTTGAACCTCAGTAACTTCGGCATATGAGCTCCAAATACCATCGCAAATGGATCACAGAATCACCTAGACCAGCTCTTTAACATGACTAATAAGGATTCATTGTATCTTTGTGAGTTTTCGCGATAATGAGTAATTTATGTGCTTAAACACACACCTTTTATGACTTTTCAAGTTTTGAACCTCAGTAACTTCGGCATATGGGCTCCAAACACATTCAAAAATGGATCACAGATTCACCTCGACCAGCTCTTTAACATGACTAATAAGGATACATTGTATCTTTGTGACTTTTTGTGATAATGAGTAATTTATGTTATCAAACACACATCTTTTATGACTTTTCAAGCTTTGAGCCTCAGTAACTTCGGCATATGGGCTCCAAACACATTCAAAAATGGATCACAGATTCAACTCGACCAGCTCTTTAACATGACTAATAAGAATTCATTGTATCTTTGTGAGTTTTCGAGATAATGTGTAATTTATATTCTCAAACACACATCTTTTGCGACTTTTCAAGTTTTGAACTTCAGTAACTTATGCAAATGAGCTCCAAATACCTTCAAAAATGGATCACAGAATCACCTCGACGAGATCTTTAACATGACTAATAAGGATTCATTGTATCTTTGTGAGTTTTCGAGATAATGAGTAATTTATGTTCTCAAACACACATCTTTTGCGACTTTTCAAGTTTTGAACCTCAGTAACTTCGGCATATGAGCTCCAAACACATTCATAAACAGATCACAGATTCACCTCGACGAGATCTTTAACATGACTAAAAAGGATTCATTGTATCTTTGTGAGTTTTCGAGATAATGAGTAATTTATGTTCTCAAACACACATCTTTTGCGACTTTTCAAGTTTTGAACTTCAGTAACTTATGCAAATGAGCTCCAAATACCTTCAAAAATGGATCACAGAATCACCTCGACCAGCTCTTTAACATGACTATTAAGGATTCATTGTATCTTTGTGACTTTTTGTGATAATGAGTAATTTATGTGCTTAAACACACATCTTTTGCGACTTTTCAAGTTTTGAACCTCAGTAACTTCGACATATGAGCTCCAAACACATTCATAAATGGATGACAGATTCATCTCGACGAGATCTTTAACATGACTAATAAGGATTCATTGTATATTTGTGAGTCTTCGAGATAATGAGTAATTTATGGTCTCAAACACACATCTTTTGCGACTTTTCAAGTTTCGAACCTCAGTAACTTCGGCATATGAGCTCCAACTACCTTCAAAAATGGATCACAGAATCACCTCGACCAGCTCTTTAACATGACTAATAAGGATTCATTGTATCTTTGTGAGTTTTCGAGATAATGAGTAATTTATGTGCTTAAACACACATCTTTTGCGACTTTTCAAGTTTTGAACCTCAGTAACTTCGACATATGAGCTCCAAACACATTCATAAATGGATGACAGATTCACCTCGACGAGATCTTTAACATGACTAATAAGGATTCATTGTATCTTTGTGAGTTTTCGAGATAATGAGTAATTTATGTTCTCAAACACACATCTTTTGCGACTTTTCAAGTTTCGAACCTCAGTAACTTCGACATATGAGCTCCAAACACATTCATAAACGGATCACAGATTCACCTCGACGAGATCTTTAACATGACTAATAAGGATTCATTGTATCTTTGTGAGTTTTCGAGATAATGTGTAATTTATATTCTCAAACACAAATCTTTTGTGACTTTTCAAGTTTTGAACCTCAGTAACTTCGGCATATGAGCTCCAAACACATTCATAAACGGATCACAGATTCACCTCGACGAGATCTTTAACATGACTAATAAGGATTCATTGTATCTTTGTGAGTTTTCGAGATAATGAATAATTTATGTTCTCAAACACACATCTTTTTGCGACTTTTCAAGTTTTGAACTTCAGTAACTTATGCAAATGAGCTCCAAATACCTTCAAAAATGGATCACAGAATCACCTCGACCAGCTCTTTAACATGACTAATAAGGATTCATTGTATCTTTGTGAGTCTTCGAGATAATGAGTAATTTATGGTCTCAAACACACATCTTTTGCGACTTTTCAAGTTTCGAACCTCAGTAACTTCGGCATATGAGCTCCAACTACCTTCAAAAATGGTTCACAGAATCACCTCGACCAGCCCTTTAACATGACTAATAAGGATTCATTGTATCTTTGTGAGTTTTCGCGATAATGAGTAATTTATGTGCTTAAACACACACCTTTTATGACTTTTCAAGTTTCGAACCTCAGTAACTTCGGCATATGAGCTCCAACTACCTTCAAAAATGGTTCACAGAATCACCTCGACCAGCCCTTTAACATGACTAATAAAGATTCATTGTATCTTTGTGAGTTTTCGAGATAATGAGTAATTTATGTTCTCAAACACACATCTTTTGCGACTTTTCAAGTTTTGAACCTCAGTAACTTCGGCATATGAGCTCCAAATACATTCAAAAATGGATCACAGATTTACCTCGACCAGCTCTTTAACATGACTAATAAGGATTCATTGTATCTTTGTGAGTTTTCGAGATAATGAGTAATTTATGTTCTCAAACACACATCTTTTGCGACTTTTCAAGTTTCGAACCTCAGTAACTTCGACATATGAGCTCCAAACACATTCATAAACGGATCACAGATTCACCTCGACGAGATCTTTAACATGACTAATAAGGATTCATTGTATCTTTGTGAGTTTTCGAGATAATGAGTAATTTATGTACTTAAACACACATCTTTTGTGACTTTTCAAGCTTTGAACTTCAGTAACTTCGGCAACTGAGCTCCAAATACCTTCAAATTTGGATCACAGAATCACCTCGTCCAGCTCTTTAACATGACTAATAAGGATACATTGTATCTTTGTGACTTTTTGTGATAATGAGTAATTTATGTTATCAAACACACATCTTTTATGACTTTTCAAGTTTTGAACCTCAGTAACTTCGGCATATGAGCTCCAACTACCTTCAAAAATGGATCACAGAATCACCTCGACCAGCTCTTTAACATGACTAATAAGGATTCATTGTATCTTTGTGAGTTTTCGAAATAATGTGTAATTTATGTTCTCAAACACACATCTTTTGTGACTTTTCAAGTTTTGAACCTCAGTAACTTCGGCATATGAGCTCCAAACACATTTATAAACGGATCACAGATTCACCTCGACGAGATCTTTAACATGACTAATAAGGATTCATTGTATCTTTGTGAGTTTTCGAGATAATGAGTAATTTATGTTCTCAAACACACATCTTTTGCGACATTTCAAGTTTTGAACTTCAGTAACTTCGGCATATGGGCTCCAAACACATTCAAAAATGGATCACAGATTCACCTCGACCAGCTCTTTAACATGACTAATAAGGATTCATTGTATCTTTGTGAGTCTTCGAGATAATGAGTAATTTATGGTCTCAAACACACATCTTTTGCGACTTTTCAAGTTTCGAACCTCAGTAACTTCGGCATATGAGCTCCAACTACCTTCAAAAATGGATCACAGAATCACCTCGACCAGCTCTTTAACATGACTAATAAGGATTCATTGTATCTTTGTGAGTTTTCGAGATAATGAGTAATTTATGTTCTCAAACACACATCTTTTGCGACTTTTCAAGTTTCGAACCTCAGTAACTTCGACATATGGGCTCCAAACACATTCAAAAATGGATCACAGATTCACCTCGACCAGCTCTTTAACATGACTAATAAGGATTCATTGTATCTTTGTGAGTCTTCGAGATAATGAGTAATTTATGTTCTCAAACACACATCTTTTGCGACTTTTCAAGTTTCGAACCTCAGTAACTTCGGCATATGAGCTCCAACTACCTTCAAAAATGGTTCACAGAATCACCTCGACCAGCTCTTTAACATGACTAATAAAGATTCATTGTATCTTTGTGACTTTTTGTGATAATGAGTAATTTATGTACTTAAACACACATCTTTTGTGACTTTTCAAGCTTTGAACTTCAGTAACTTCGGCAAATGAGCTCCAAATACCTTCAAAAATGGATCACAGAATCACCTCGACGAGATCTTTAACATGACTAATAAGGATTCATTGTATCTTTGTAAGTTTTCGAGATAATGAGTAATTTATGTTCTCAAACACACATCTTTTGTGACTTTTCAAGTTTTGAACCTCAGTAACTTCGGCATATGAGCTCCAAACACATTCATAAACGGATCACAGATTCACCTCGACGAGATCATTAACATGACTAATAAGGATTCATTGTATCTTTGTGAGTTTTCGAGATAATGAGTAATTTATGTTCTCAAACACACATCTTTTGCGACTTTTCAAGTTTTGAACTTCAGTAACTTATGCAAATGAGCTCCAAATACCTTCAAAAATGGATCACAGAATCACCTCGACCAGCTCTTTAACATGACTAATAAGGATTCATTGTATCTTTGTGAGTCTTCGAGATAATGAGTAATTTATGTTCTCAAACACACATCTTTTGCGACTTTTCAAGTTTTGAACCTCAGTAACTTCGGCATATGACCTCCAACTACCTTCAAAAATGGATCACAGAATCACGTCGACCAGCTCTTTAACATGACTAATAAGGATTCATTGTATCTTTGTGAGTCTTCGAGATAATGAGTAATTTATGGTCTCAAACACACATCTTTTGCGACTTTTCAAGTTTCGAACCTCAGTAACTTCGGCATATGAGCTCCAACTACCTTCAAAAATGGATCACAGAATCACCTCGACCAGCTCTTTAACATGACTAATAAGGATTCATTGTATCTTTGTGAGTTTTCGAGATAATGAGTAATTTATGTGCTTAAACACACATCTTTTGTGACTTTTCAAATTTTGAACCTCAGTAACTTCGGCATATGAGCTCCAAATACCATCGCAAATGGATCACAGAATCACCTAGACCAGCTCTTTAACATGACTAATAAGGATTCATTGTATCTTTGTGAGTTTTCGCGATAATGAGTAATTTATGTGCTTAAACACACACCTTTTATGACTTTTCAAGTTTTGAACCTCAGTAACTTCGGCATATGGGCTCCAAACACATTCAAAAATGGATCACAGATTCACCTCGACCAGCTCTTTAACATGACTAATAAGGATACATTGTATCTTTGTGACTTTTTGTGATAATGAGTAATTTATGTTATCAAACACACATCTTTTATGACTTTTCAAGTTTTGAGCCTCAGTAACTTCGGCATATGGGCTCCAAACACATTCAAAAATGGATCACAGATTCAACTCGACCAGCTCTTTAACATGACTAATAAGAATTCATTGTATCTTTGTGAGTTTTCGAGATAATGTGTAATTTATATTCTCAAACACACATCTTTTGCGACTTTTCAAGTTTTGAACTTCAGTAACTTATGCAAATGAGCTCCAAATACCTTCAAAAATGGATCACAGAATCACCTCGACGAGATCTTTAACATGACTAATAAGGATTCATTGTATCTTTGTGAGTTTTCGAGATAATGAGTAATTTATGTTCTCAAACACACATCTTTTGCGACTTTTCAAGTTTTGAACCTCAGTAACTTCGGCATATGAGCTCCAAACACATTCATAAACAGATCACAGATTCACCTCGACGAGATCTTTAACATGACTAAAAAGGATTCATTGTATCTTTGTGAGTTTTCGAGATAATGAGTAATTTATGTTCTCAAACACACATCTTTTGCGACTTTTCAAGTTTTGAACTTCAGTAACTTATGCAAATGAGCTCCAAATACCTTCAAAAATGGATCACAGAATCACCTCGACCAGCTCTTTAACATGACTATTAAGGATTCATTGTATCTTTGTGACTTTTTGTGATAATGAGTAATTTATGTGCTTAAACACACATCTTTTGCGACTTTTCAAGTTTTGAACCTCAGTAACTTCGACATATGAGCTCCAAACACATTCATAAATGGATGACAGATTCATCTCGACGAGATCTTTAACATGACTAATAAGGATTCATTGTATATTTGTGAGTCTTCGAGATAATGAGTAATTTATGGTCTCAAACACACATCTTTTGCGACTTTTCAAGTTTCGAACCTCAGTAACTTCGGCATATGAGCTCCAACTACCTTCAAAAATGGATCACAGAATCACCTCGACCAGCTCTTTAACATGACTAATAAGGATTCATTGTATCTTTGTGAGTTTTCGAGATAATGAGTAATTTATGTGCTTAAACACACATCTTTTGCGACTTTTCAAGTTTTGAACCTCAGTAACTTCGACATATGAGCTCCAAACACATTCATAAATGGATGACAGATTCACCTCGACGAGATCTTTAACATGACTAATAAGGATTCATTGTATCTTTGTGAGTTTTCGAGATAATGAGTAATTTATGTTCTCAAACACACATCTTTTGCGACTTTTCAAGTTTCGAACCTCAGTAACTTCGACATATGAGCTCCAAACACATTCATAAACGGATCACAGATTCACCTCGACGAGATCTTTAACATGACTAATAAGGATTCATTGTATCTTTGTGAGTTTTCGAGATAATGTGTAATTTATATTCTCAAACACAAATCTTTTGTGACTTTTCAAGTTTTGAACCTCAGTAACTTCGGCATATGAGCTCCAAACACATTCATAAACGGATCACAGATTCACCTCGACGAGATCTTTAACATGACTAATAAGGATTCATTGTATCTTTGTGAGTTTTCGAGATAATGAATAATTTATGTTCTCAAACACACATCTTTTTGCGACTTTTCAAGTTTTGAACTTCAGTAACTTATGCAAATGAGCTCCAAATACCTTCAAAAATGGATCACAGAATCACCTCGACCAGCTCTTTAACATGACTAATAAGGATTCATTGTATCTTTGTGAGTTTTCGAGATAATGTGTAATTTATGTTCTCAAACACACATCTTTTGTGACTTTTCAAGTTTTGAACCTCAGTAACTTCGGCATATGAGCTCCAAACACATTTATAAACGGATCACAGATTCACCTCGACGAGATCTTTAACATGACTAATAAGGATTCATTGTATCTTTGTGAGTTTTCGAGATAATGAGTAATTTATGTTCTCAAACACACATCTTTTGCGACATTTCAAGTTTTGAACTTCAGTAACTTCGGCAAATGAGCTCCAAATACCTTCAAAAATGGATCACAGAATCACCTCGACGCGATCTTTAACATGACTAACAAGGATTCATTGTATCTTTGTGAGTTTTCGAGATAATGAGTAATTTATGTTCTCAAACACACATCTTTTTGCGACTTTTCAAGTTTTGAACTTCAGTAACTTATGCAAATGAGCTCCAAATACCTTCAAAAATGGATCACAGAATCACCTCGACCAGCTCTTTAACATGACTAATAAGGATTCATTGTATATTTGTGAGTCTTCGAGATAATGAGTAATTTATGTACTTAAACACACACCTTTTATGACTTTTCAAGATTTGAACCTCAGTAACTTCGGCATATGGGCTCCAAACACATTCAAAAATGGATCACAGATTCACCTCGACCAGCTCTTTAACATGACTAATAAGGATTCATTGTATCTTTGTGAGTCTTCGAGATAATGAGTAATTTATGGTCTCAAACACACATCTTTTGCGACTTTTCAAGTTTCGAACCTCAGTAACTTCGGCATATGAGCTCCAACTACCTTCAAAAATGGATCACAGAATCACCTCGACCAGCTCTTTAACATGACTAATAAGGATTCATTGTATCTTTGTGAGTTTTCGAGATAATGAGTAATTTATGTGCTTAAACACACATCTTTTGTGACTTTTCAAATTTTGAACCTCAGTAACTTCGGCATATGAGCTCCAAATACCATCGCAAATGGATCACAGAATCACCTAGACCAGCTCTTTAACATGACTAATAAGGATTCATTGTATCTTTGTGAGTTTTCGCGATAATGAGTAATTTATGTGCTTAAACACACATCTTTTGCGACTTTTCAAGTTTTGAACCTCAGTAACTTCGACATATGAGCTCCAAACACATTCATAAATGGATGACAGATTCACCTCGACGAGATCTTTAACATGACTAATAAGGATTCATTGTATCTTTGTGAGTTTTCGAGATAATGAGTAATTTATGTTCTCAAACACACATCTTTTGCGACTTTTCAAGTTTCGAACCTCAGTAACTTCGACATATGAGCTCCAAACACATTCATAAACGGATCACAGATTCACCTCGACGAGATCTTTAACATGACTAATAAGGATTCATTGTATCTTTGTGAGTTTTCGAGATAATGAATAATTTATGTTCTCAAACACACATCTTTTTGCGACTTTTCAAGTTTTGAACTTCAGTAACTTATGCAAATGAGCTCCAAATACCTTCAAAAATGGATCACAGAATCACCTCGACCAGCTCTTTAACATGACTAATAAGAATTCATTGTATCTTTGTGAGTTTTCGAGATAATGTGTAATTTATGTTCTCAAACACACATCTTTTGTGACTTTTCAAGTTTTGAACCTCAGTAACTTCGGCATATGAGCTCCAAACACATTTATAAACGGATCACAGATTCACCTCGACGAGATCTTTAACATGACTAATAAGGATTCATTGTATCTTTGTGAGTTTTCGAGATAATGAGTAATTTATGTTCTCAAACACACATCTTTTGCGACATTTCAAGTTTTGAACTTCAGTAACTTCGGCAAATGAGCTCCAAATACCTTCAAAAATGGATCACAGAATCACCTCGACGCGATCTTTAACATGACTAATAAGGATTCATTGTATCTTTGTGAGTTTTCGAGATAATGAGTAATTTATGTTCTCAAACACACATCTTTTTGCGACTTTTCAAGTTTTGAACTTCAGTAACTTATGCAAATGAGCTCCAAATACCTTCAAAAATGGATCAAAGAATCACCTCGACCAGCTCTTTAACATGACTAATAAGGATTCATTGTATCTTTGTGAGTTTTCGAGATAATGTGTAATTTATGTTCTCAAACACACATCTTTTGTGACTTTTCAAGTTTTGAACCTCAGTAACTTCGGCATATGAGCTCCAAACACATTTATAAACGGATCACAGATTCACCTCGACGAGATCTTTAACATGACTAATAAGGATTCATTGTATCTTTGTGAGTTTTCGAGATAATGAGTAATTAATGTTCTCAAACACACACCTTTTGCGACTTTTCAAGTTTTGAACCTCAGTAACTTCGACATATGAGCTCCAAACACATTCATAAATGGATGACAGATTCACCTCGACGAGATCTTTAACATGACTAATAAGGATTCATTGTATCTTTGTGAGTTTTCGAGATAATGAATAATTTATGTTCTCAAACACACATCTTTTTGCGACTTTTCAAGTTTTGAACTTCAGTAACTTATGCAAATGAGCTCCAAATACCTTCAAAAATGGATCAAAGAATCACCTCGACCAGCTCTTTAACATGACTAATAAGGATTCATTGTATCTTTGTGAGTTTTCGAGATAATGTGTAATTTATGTTCTCAAACACACATCTTTTGTGACTTTTCAAGTTTTGAACCTCAGTAACTTCGGCATATGAGCTCCAAACACATTTATAAACGGATCACAGATTCACCTCGACGAGATCTTTAACATGACTAATAAGGATTCATTGTATCTTTGTGAGTTTTCGAGATAATGAGTAATTTATGTACTTAAACACACACCTTTTATGACTTTTCAAGATTTGAACCTCAGTAACTTCGGCATATGGGCTCCAAACACATTCAAAAATGGATCACAGATTCACCTCGACCAGCTCTTTAACATGACTAATAAGGATTCATTGTATCTTTGTGAGTCTTCGAGATAATGAGTAATTTATGGTCTCAAACACACATCTTTTGCGACTTTTCAAGTTTCGAACCTCAGTAACTTCGGCATATGAGCTCCAACTACCTTCAAAAATGGATCACAGAATCACCTCGACCAGCTCTTTAACATGACTAATAAGGATTCATTGTATCTTTGTGAGTTTTCGAGATAATGAGTAATTTATGTGCTTAAACACACATCTTTTGTGACTTTTCAAATTTTGAACCTCAGTAACTTCGGCATATGAGCTCCAAATACCATCGCAAATGGATCACAGAATCACCTAGACCAGCTCTTTAACATGACTAATAAGGATTCATTGTATCTTTGTGAGTTTTCGCGATAATGAGTAATTTATGTGCTTAAACACACATCTTTTGCGACTTTTCAAGTTTTGAACCTCAGTAACTTCGACATATGAGCTCCAAACACATTCATAAATGGATGACAGATTCACCTCGACGAGATCTTTAACATGACTAATAAGGATTCATTGTATCTTTGTGAGTTTTCGAGATAATGAGTAATTTATGTTCTCAAACACACATCTTTTGCGACTTTTCAAGTTTCGAACCTCAGTAACTTCGACATATGAGCTCCAAACACATTCATAAACGGATCACAGATTCACCTCGACGAGATCTTTAACATGACTAATAAGGATTCATTGTATCTTTGTGAGTTTTCGAGATAATGAATAATTTATGTTCTCAAACACACATCTTTTTGCGACTTTTCAAGTTTTGAACTTCAGTAACTTATGCAAATGAGCTCCAAATACCTTCAAAAATGGATCACAGAATCACCTCGACCAGCTCTTTAACATGACTAATAAGAATTCATTGTATCTTTGTGAGTTTTCGAGATAATGTGTAATTTATGTTCTCAAACACACATCTTTTGTGACTTTTCAAGTTTTGAACCTCAGTAACTTCGGCATATGAGCTCCAAACACATTTATAAACGGATCACAGATTCACCTCGACGAGATCTTTAACATGACTAATAAGGATTCATTGTATCTTTGTGAGTTTTCGAGATAATGAGTAATTTATGTTCTCAAACACACATCTTTTGCGACATTTCAAGTTTTGAACTTCAGTAACTTCGGCAAATGAGCTCCAAATACCTTCAAAAATGGATCACAGAATCACCTCGACGCGATCTTTAACATGACTAATAAGGATTCATTGTATCTTTGTGAGTTTTCGAGATAATGAGTAATTTATGTTCTCAAACACACATCTTTTTGCGACTTTTCAAGTTTTGAACTTCAGTAACTTATGCAAATGAGCTCCAAATACCTTCAAAAATGGATCAAAGAATCACCTCGACCAGCTCTTTAACATGACTAATAAGGATTCATTGTATCTTTGTGAGTTTTCGAGATAATGTGTAATTTATGTTCTCAAACACACATCTTTTGTGACTTTTCAAGTTTTGAACCTCAGTAACTTCGGCATATGAGCTCCAAACACATTTATAAACGGATCACAGATTCACCTCGACGAGATCTTTAACATGACTAATAAGGATTCATTGTATCTTTGTGAGTTTTCGAGATAATGAGTAATTAATGTTCTCAAACACACACCTTTTGCGACTTTTCAAGTTTTGAACCTCAGTAACTTCGACATATGAGCTCCAAACACATTCATAAATGGATGACAGATTCACCTCGACGAGATCTTTAACATGACTAATAAGGATTCATTGTATCTTTGTGAGTTTTCGAGATAATGAATAATTTATGTTCTCAAACACACATCTTTTTGCGACTTTTCAAGTTTTGAACTTCAGTAACTTATGCAAATGAGCTCCAAATACCTTCAAAAATGGATCAAAGAATCACCTCGACCAGCTCTTTAACATGACTAATAAGGATTCATTGTATCTTTGTGAGTTTTCGAGATAATGTGTAATTTATGTTCTCAAACACACATCTTTTGTGACTTTTCAAGTTTTGAACCTCAGTAACTTCGGCATATGAGCTCCAAACACATTTATAAACGGATCACAGATTCACCTCGACGAGATCTTTAACATGACTAATAAGGATTCATTGTATCTTTGTGAGTTTTCGAGATAATGAGTAATTTATGTTCTCAAACACACATCTTTTGCGACTTTTCAAGTTTCGAACCTCAGTAACTTCGACATATGAGCTCCAAACACATTCATAAACGGATCACAGATTCACCTCGACGAGATCTTTAACATGACTAATAAGGATTCATTGTATCTTTGTGAGTTTTCGAGATAATGAATAATTTATGTTCTCAAACACACATCTTTTTGCGACTTTTCAAGTTTTGAACTTCAGTAACTTATGCAAATGAGCTCCAAATACCTTCAAAAATGGATCACAGAATCACCTCGACCAGCTCTTTAACATGACTAATAAGGATTCATTGTATCTTTGTGAGTTTTCGAGATAATGAGTAATTTATGTGCTTAAACACACATCTTTTGTGACTTTTCAAATTTTGAACCTCAGTAACTTCGGCATATGAGCTCCAAATACCATCGCAAATGGATCACAGAATCACCTAGACCAGCTCTTTAACATGACTAATAAGGATTCATTGTATCTTTGTGAGTTTTCGAGATAATGAATAATTTATGTTCTCAAACACACATCTTTTTGCGACTTTTCAAGTTTTGAACTTCAGTAACTTATGCAAATGAGCTCCAAATACCTTCAAAAATGGATCACAGAATCACCTCGACCAGCTCTTTAACATGACTAATAAGGATTCATTGTATCTTTGTGAGTTTTCGAGATAATGTGTAATTTATGTTCTCAAACACACATCTTTTGTGACTTTTCAAGTTTTGAACCTCAGTAACTTCGGCATATGAGCTCCAAACACATTTATAAACGGATCACAGATTCACCTCGACGAGATCTTTAACATGACTAATAAGGATTCATTGTATCTTTGTGAGTTTTCGAGATAATGAGTAATTTATGTTCTCAAACACACATCTTTTGCGACATTTCAAGTTTTGAACTTCAGTAACTTCGGCAAATGAGCTCCAAATACCTTCAAAAATGGATCACAGAATCACCTCGACGCGATCTTTAACATGACTAATAAGGATTCATTGTATCTTTGTGAGTTTTCGAGATAATGAGTAATTTATGTTCTCAAACACACATCTTTTTGCGACTTTTCAAGTTTTGAACTTCAGTAACTTATGCAAATGAGCTCCAAATACCTTCAAAAATGGATCAAAGAATCACCTCGACCAGCTCTTTAACATGACTAATAAGGATTCATTGTATCTTTGTGAGTTTTCGAGATAATGTGTAATTTATGTTCTCAAACACACATCTTTTGTGACTTTTCAAGTTTTGAACCTCAGTAACTTCGGCATATGAGCTCCAAACACATTTATAAACGGATCACAGATTCACCTCGACGAGATCTTTAACATGACTAATAAGGATTCATTGTATCTTTGTGAGTTTTCGAGATAATGAGTAATTAATGTTCTCAAACACACACCTTTTGTGACTTTTCAAGTTTTGAAACTCGGT
>NW_027096116.1:0-76627 GCF_040115645.1 Euwallacea fornicatus | reverse complement strand
TGAACTAACTATAATCTTTCGATCTCTTCTTTATACTTAAAAAATACAATCATTAAGAAATTTGTTGTTTATGTTATGTTATGACTTCAATTAATTACTACATATGAGATTTGAGACTCTTCCGGCATTTTGAATGTTAGCCTAAGCCAAATTATGATTTCCTAAACATAACGTTCGCCTATAGATTTATATGTTTACGTCTATAAAACAATAAGACTTATGGGATGGTCATATTACTTTACCACTCGTAAATAGCCATATAATTGTACCCAGTTAATTGAGCAGTTGGGTCGGTGGCACTCGCGTTGCTTTGTCCGATTTGTCGCGGTTCGTATTAATTAGGGTTATCCTAATTTTTACGTTTCGCTTTTTCACACGAAGCTGACAAGCTCTTGGCACGTCTATTCCTTTCGAAGGATCGATCGGAGCTCCGGAGCGGCATGTACGTAATTTTAGGTTTATAACCTAACTCCGAGTGCTGTCGACCATCACCTTCGATAGGTGAAAATCGGCCGGATACCAACAGTTTTGACTGGAGGAGTGGCGATTTGGTTTCTCTTGTGTTTTTAATTTACAAGATAGTTTTAAATAACCCTTGTGATTTGCAGGTTTTCAAAATTTTTAATTTCAGAGATACCGAAAAGATTAGGAGATTTAGGCAATGATAGGCCTGCAATATGACCTAGTCGAAAACTCTGTTTGTTAATTACTGAAAAAAAATTCAAATAAGTGGGAGTGTTAGGATTATAATAAATAACCATATTTGAAATTTGAATCTCTTTCGGCATCTTTAATGTTAGTTTTAAGACCAATATCGTTTGTGTGCTGAACGCATCATTCATGTGATAGATTTGTATGTTTGCTTCATCAGCATTAAGCTAATGATTTTTGTTTTGGTTCCTTTTCTTTTTAGTTCAATATAATTAGTCATCTCTAAGCTTTGATACCGTACATTAGTTTAATAAACATATAATTAAGACGTTACGAAGGATTTTTCTTTAACAACTTCCAACAGGCATTGAAGCAAATGTAGACAATGTACTCGGCTATGAGTGCATTCTTCTCCAACCTTCCCAAAATCCTAGGTTAATGGCTGCTCACCCCAAACACAGTGCACTGCAAATAATATCGTGAAACATCAACGGTATTAGTGGGCGTAAAATCGAATTGCACGAGCTTCTCGAACACCTCGTCATTGACGCAGCTGCGATACAGGAAATCAGATTGCAAGCTACAGACCACTTCGGTATTCCAGGATACCGAACTCACAGGAAGGACAATGAAAATCCCAGAACGAGAAGATCCGCCATACTGGTTAAGAAAAACATCCAGCACATGCAGTTGCCACCAATCCAGACAGAAAACATGAATGCGATTGCAGTCGACATCTGCCGATCCAAGGCAGATTGAGAATAATATCCTGCTACAATCCCTCAAATTCGGACTCCCTAAAGAATGATCTGGACAAAGCGCTGTTCAAGAACAAAGAGAACAGCACATTGCGATGGGAGACTTCAATGCAAAATCCCCAGAATGGCACTGTAGAAGAACCAACGACAACAGCAGGCGGCTAATGGAATTCCTCGACGACAAGGGGACATCCACGTTAAAATGCCCGTAAGGTAATGTATCAAAGCTGCTTGATAAAAGTTGTCGTTTATCATCAAGGATTTAAAACAATTTTATTTTGTTCAACATTATAAACTTCATGATTACAGGAACGAATAGATCGTTGGACCACCGATGTGATTTTATAAGTTTTTAAAAAGTATATACCATAAATACAGGCTCCGTAAACCTTTTCGGAACTATCACAAAACCCATACAGACATACAGTATTCGTAATCGCAGGAATTACTAGTCTCTTCACCTCACATTTGCTGAACCAATCCAATTGACTCGAAAATTCTATCCAATGATTTTTAAGATCGCCGGAAACTTCTTGGTCCCAATCAATTTGTAATTTCCATAGCGCTTGCAAAATTAATTTGGCCTTAATCAATGCTGGGTCGATTAGCCCCTAGCGGATCATAAATCTGTGATATGGTTGAAAGAATTGCTCTTTTAGTAATACGCGTTGAATAGCAGTTGGAGCTAATCGAGTACCTCAAAGTATCCTGCTTAGGATCCCAGGCAATCCCAAGCGTTTTTATTTGTTTTTTCTTTATGAGAGAGAATTAAATTATCATGATTTTCGTTTTTGATTTTGTTCTAGAATTTTATTTAATACAGTGGTACTATTTAATGACCACTTCGTCAACTTAAAGTTTCCTTGATTTATAATGTCATTAAGTTCTTCATAAATGCGCAATGCCTCTGTTTCAGAATCGACGCTGACTAGTAAGTCATCCATATAAAATGAATGTTTAATTATTTGTGATGTGTAAAGGTATCTAGTTTTGTTTAATTCTGCCATTCAATTAAACAACGTGTGGCTTGAAATGGCGCACTGGATGTACCATAAGTTACTGTGTTGAGCTTGTAAACCTTTATGGGTTCCTTTTTATTAGATCGCCACAATATTTTTTTGGAAATTTTGTTCGCTTTCATTAATCTTTATGCATCGATACATCATTTTGATGTTTGCATTTAAAACGACCTTTCGAAGCCTTAAACGTATTAGAATTGAGTACAAGCTGTCTTGTACCACCGGATTTACTAGAAGCGTGTCATTTAGGGAAATTTCTGTCCTGGTTTTTCAACTTGCATCAAAAACTACGCGACATTTAGTAGTAATGGAGTTTCTTAATATAGCACTGTGAGGTAAAAAATAAGAACTGTTTGGATTGATGCTTTTTGAGTTCTTCGTCCCTTTCTAATTTCTTTTCTAGATAATTGAAACGTTTTAATGCATTAAATTTTGAATTTCCAAGGTTGATCCCTTTCTTATTATAAAATGGATATTTCACAATAAAACTGTTATCGATGTCAAGGGTTGTGGTTTGAGTGAAATATTCACCACAATATTGCTCTTTTTTGAGAGTAACTTGGAGGTTTCAAATTCTTCAATGCTCCAAAATTTTTCCAATGAATCATTTAAATTTTTGTTTGACATGTGAGTGGACGAGTTACATACTGTTTTTCGATTCTTTAACTCAGGGCATGTATAGTTACCTGATATTACCCAACCCAAACAGGTTTCCTGTAATATAGGCAATTCTTTACCTAATTTCACTTTATCCGTACCTATTAAATTGTAAAATACGTCTACTCCTAATATAATATCAATTGGTTATGGTTCGTTGAAGCGTTCATCAGCTAAATTTATGTTCTTTGGAATGGGAAGTATCGTTTTGGAAAATTTGAACAAAGGTAAATTTTCTGTGGGACTTGGTAAAACTAAAAACGGATAAACTTGACTCAAATTCGTTAAATCTCGATCTTATCTTTGTGTGAGTTCGTTGTTTAATTTTTGTTACGACTTGACTGATACCCGATAGGGGAAGATTAATATTTTGGAGACCTAATTTTAACCTTTGACAGAGGTTTTCAGTTATCAAATTTGATTGGCTTCCACTATCAAGCAATGCATTGCATTTAAGCTAATTTCTTTTGGTATCTGCAATTAAGACAGTGGCGATAGACAATAATACCTGTTTTCCTTTCAAACTAAACGAGGATAATGTCAATGGACTATTTAACTTTTCGTCACCCTCTTCATGACTCGGGTTCGGTGTTAACGTCATAGACCGTTTGGAGTCAACGTTCTTTTCATTAGGTATGCGATGAACCAAAGGGATTGACGAAGTACCACTTTGCGATTCGTGTTTGGTTTGTGATAAGGGAGGTATGTTGCTACCCTTGTTATTAGAATTTTGGGTTCCTTCATCCCATTGACGTCTTTCGATATGTAACATGGTATTATGCCTTTGACTACATTTTTTGCAAGAATTAGATTTGTACTTTTGCTTGAAATGTCCTATACGCAAACAATTGCTACACAGTTTGTGATTACGAATTTCGGTATATTCTTCGGATACGGGCATTTGAATAAACTGATGGCATTGATTTATGAAATGGTTCTCGCCGCAGATATAACATTTGTTAACCCTTTCGGTTAATGAATAGTAATAATTTCTAAACTGATGGAATTCGTTTCTTTTCTCGTGATCTTTGTTTTCTGTCCTAACTGTAGAATGTTTTCGTGAATGTGAAGCTGGAAAATTGCAAACAGCTTTCAACGCTAAACATCTGTAGGTTAAAAACTCAATCAATTCTTCAACTGTTGGTATCTTTGTGTTACATTGTTTTCGTTCCCATTCACGATTAGTGCTATCGTCAAGTTTACTTAATATTATAGGGTTTAGCAAAACATCCCATTGATCTACCAACAATTTCAATTTCTCTAAAGCTGCTTTGTGCTGTTTAATTGCGTCTATGAGTTTTCTAATGTTGGTAGCTGATTCTTTTGGCGCGTTTGGTAAATTGAACAATAAATTTTTTACGTGAAAATTAACTACTGCCTCTTTATTTTCATATTGTTTTTGTAGCAGATTTAGAGCAATTGAATAGTTATCGGGTGTTATATCAAGCGCGCTTATGAGTTTTAGTGCATCTCCCTTGCAGCATCATTTTAAATATAATAGCTTTTCAGTTTCATTCAATTCAGTTCTGTTGTGCACTTATGAATCAAAGATATTTTTGAAACTGAACCATGTTTCATAATTGCCAAAAAACGAAGGCAATCCTAAGTCTGGCAACTTCCCTAAAATTCCTACGGAACTTGGTTTTTCTAATTGCGTTTTGGTACAATTCTGAATTTTATTTATCGAATTAATAACTTCTTTAGCCTCCGAAGTTAGGTTATAATAGACTGATTCGGTCTCAAGCCTATTTTCTTCTTCGCTTAATTCTATAAATTCTAAACGTGTTTGAACTTTATCGAATTCGCTAAAATCCTCCTCCACACTCTAGAGGCGGATTTCTATTTGAAATGTTTCTTTTTTGTTTTTATTTTCCAATAGGTACTGCTCAAAACGAGACAACCGTGCAATTAAAACTCTGCGAATATGTAAAAGCTCTCGAAATTTACTACTTTCTGTTGGACTTTCTATCGAGTCAAGCTCCTTCTCGGATTTTTTTTAGGCTTTTCCTTTATTACTTTTTAAGGGCATCTTGCGAATATCGATAACGTGGCTTTAAACAAATAAATTCAAATTTTTGAGTATACGAAAGGTACTGTTATATACTTTCAAAGCTATATCAACCAGTTTCACCTCTACTTTGAGTGATCGAGACCAACGAATTAACTAAATCGTGCCAATCTCATACAATGAATAATTATTTTTAAGTAGGAGATGTAAATCGGGATATTTCAAAGGAATAACAGTCCAAATCCGGCTCGAAGGACCAAATGTTTTGGTCCTACAAGTTGTAGAAATTCTTGACCGCTTTTGTTGATATTTGACTGGATTAATACGGGCGGTCCACCCTGAATTTTGCAGTTTCAGAGAAACTGTTTGTGATAGTATCCTTCACTATTGCACTTAACTTTATTGATTACAATATAATGACAGGTATTAATAAATTGTGAGTTAGCATCTGAGCTGCGATGCGTGATCTTCGTGTTCACATCTCAAACCTAACAGCTCTTCTTTCAAAGTCCGTCCGAGTCGTTCCTTAATGAAAACTAACAAAAAGTTCAAAATATTCCCAGAGTAATAAATTAGAACCTCAGGGTATCACCTAGATTAAACCTAAACAAAATTGATTGTACTACGACTGGCTAACTAAAATACATTCAAGAGTTCTTAAATTATCCTTAACTAAATTATGTTTTGAATAGATCGATTATCACTCTGTTTATTAATTTCAGGGATATATGTATAATTCTTAACAGCCCCTCTTCCCCGACCAGTTCGGTCGGTGAAGGGGTGGGAGCTGAAAGAGAGGCAGAGAGGGAGAGTCACGAGGAAAGCATAGTCTCGGGGCGCCCCACCGACGAGCCGCTAAAGAGTGAGACTTTGTCAAAACATGACAAGCGAAAGAGACCGCGATCCCGCGCAAGCTCCGCGTAGCGGAGGTTGACTCGCAAAGGAGCGTGAGTGAGTGAGTGTGTGTAAGATTGTGGTGGATAAACGGGAAAATGGCTCCGACGGTCAATGTGTTCAAGTGTCTTCAGATCAATCTAGACAGGAGGCGGTTGGCTACCGATTTACTGTGTGAAAATACTGACACTTCCCTAGTTTATCTAGGAGGTTGGTAATGTTCGGAAGCGGGTATTTGTCTCCAATGGTCTTCTCGTTTAGCCGTCTGAAATCCACGTAAACTCGCCACTTTTGCTTTCCGGAGGCGTCTTTCTTTTTTGGCACTACCCATATAGGGGCTGACCATGCAGAGTTGCTTGGTCTAATGATATTTTGATTCATTATGCGTTTGATTTGGGTTTCTACCTCTTGCTTATGCACGAAGGGGTATCGGTAAGATTTTGCATAGATCGGAGATTCATCGGTTATTCTTATCTCATGTTTTATATTATTGGTGAAGGTCAGGGGCTTACCTTCATGATAGAATATATCTGAGAACTTCTTGCACAAATTTAGAATTTTTTATTTTTTTTCCATTTTTAGGTGGTCGGTTCTGATTTTTGAAGGGTAAAATTTTCGTAACGATTCTGGGTTAGTTCTAAAATGGTTTACTTCGAATTGAGAGGTGTTATCATAGTTGTCGTTGTAAATTTCTACTTTAAAAGGTTTGGATTTATCTAGAAGTACTGGTTCACATGTATTATTTAATGTCGTTATTACTCCATTACCATTTTTTGCCTTTGCGATACAGTTAGGAATTTCACAAGTATTCAGCTTCTGGTAAGGAATCATAACATCTCCTTGTTGTATGTTCGCCTTGATTTTTATGACTTGCTCACTTCGTGGTTCAATGGTAATATTGTTTACTTGTGTCTAGGTTCTGATAAATTGTAGGCGTATCTCAGCATGTGGTGTAATCAGATATCCTTTATCGTAATCCAGTTCGGCTTGTAAAAGTTTCAGAGTGTCGATACCTATTAGGGCATCGAACTTGTGGAATTTGAACAGATATACTTTCATGTAACGCGGTTCAGGTAACTTGAATACTTTTGAAACAGGAATTTCTGCGCTGTATTGATGTGAGGACTGTTGAAATACAGTTGACACAATGAATGGGTAATTTTTGATTAAATTTGGAAAAAGTTCTTTTGCTGATTCTGGGTTGATAAACGATTTGGTCGATCCGTTATCAATCAAAAATTTTAATTTATATTCAGGAAGAATAATGTAGGACAATTCGCTCGTGTTAATATTATTAAGTAGTATTGTTTCAGGGGTTACGACTGATTGTCTGGTAGGCACGTTCTGATAAAATTTCCATCGTCAATAAAGGATTGCGTGTTTGCTGATTCATCAGTCTCGTAGTGTTTCCAGTATTCTGTCGGCTGTGGTAGACATTCGGGAACGCTTTCCTTATCGAGGTTTATCTGATACGGTATATAGTTTTCTGTGTAATTGGGGTCATTACTCTGTTGTTCAGTAACATTCGTATTGTACAATTCTTAAACAATGAAATTTGGTGATTGATTATAATTTCGGTATAATGATTTGTCATTTGGGAATTATTGTTATTGAAATTAGGTCTGAATGGTCTTGTCGTTTGCCTTGTTGACAAGCTCATTGTGATGGGCTTTGGAAAGGGTCTATTTGGATTTGGTTTGAAAACACTTGTCGTTAATTTATTCCTAAAAGTTTGGGTATTTGTTGGAAATCTTTGTGGTTGATTATAAAAAGGTGTTATTTGAATTTGTTCAAATCTGTTGAAGGGTGAATTATTATAGAATGGATTGGGGTTCGAATGTTGAAATCGATTGTTTGCATATGAATGTGTGGGTTGTCGCAATGGTTGCGTGAATGGTTTTATCGGGAGTTTTAATCTAGTATTGGATTGAAAATAGTGGACATTACTTTCTTCAGTAACGAATTGTAACGCCTGTGGAAGATCTCTTGAACACATACATCTAATGGTGGTACCAAGTGGTTCTTTTAATCCACATAGAAATGTTTTTAGTGCTAGTTCATTGTAAAGATTGCGTTTGAGATTTCTTGCCTGATCTGGGTCTTCATGTACGTTAATGTACGAGTATAGCAAATTCAATAGGTGTAAGATTCTGTCGTAAAATTGATTAGGATTTTCATTATTCTCTTGTCTAAGCATAACAAGATCGCGATTTAAACAAGCTTCGTCTCGTTGATCTGCGAAGTGACGGCTTAGAATTCTTTTTAATTCATCCCAAGTCGTAACATTTTGCGTTCCTAAAACTAGTTTTGCGTTTCCCTCTAATTCACCGATAATACAGTTCAGCAAATATATGTTTTGGAAATGATTTGGCTGTTGGCACTTGTAAAAAGAGTCAATTACAGATTGGCAAACACTCAAGTACCTACTTAGATCATTGGGGTTACCATCGAATACAGGAATTCATTTAAGATATTCAGGTCTGAATTCTGTCATTGTGATTTGATTGTTATTAAAAGAATTAAAGTTTACGTTATTTAACACTTCAGAATATTTCGAAGCGGAGTCAGTTGAAGGTTTAGTTAAATTAAGGGTTACTAATTGGCACGATAATTCGTCAACTTCGGATAGCAAATTCTTCAATTGCACTTCCTTAGTACAATTATTATTGTTGCTTTAATCCTATAAGGACAGGTACTTCGGTCAGCGATTGTCTTCCCAAAGATGCTGCTCCTTAAGAGATTGGCTATTTTGTCCAATTCCTCTTCTTCTTAAAACCTTCTTCTTCTGAGAGCACTCACGTAGATTTCGAAATCGTTTTGGTTAGTTCGTTATCGACGATTCGACAAAAGCCCGAAAACAATCCGCACGACTGCGCCAGTTATATCTCAATGCTTAGAGATTTATTTTTTTTAAGCAATTTTATTTACCACGATACAATTAACTTTACTTTTACGTGCACTTCAATATAACTTCACAAGTTAATAAATCAATTAACAATATTTTAACTGAACTTCTTAAACATTCAACTTAGCTTATGAATATTAATATCTTTCAACTTAACTTCAACTGATCTACTGCTAAAGGCACTGCTCACTATTTATATAAATATAAAGCAGAGCTAGCTTAAATGTCCCTATACTACCCGTCGTTGTAGCATGTAACTCGTGTGAGTTACTGAAACGAAGCCATTTAATATAAACTTGATCTCCTTTTCGTTTTAAAATTTTTTCGACCAAATAAACGTTAGGATATTTAACTTTCTGCAATTCCTCTTCATAGAATCCTTCCTGAACGTCTTCATTATTGTAATCTTTCAATAAGTACATCGTGGGATTAGTCAACTGAATCTTTTGTTTTTGGAATATTTTGCTCGAACAATTCGGAATGTAACCTTTATCGAAAGTTTCTCTGTGTTTGGAAATCCTCACAAAATCGTTCACTTTCAGTTTTCGCTCTTTAGGATCCACCGTTTTTAGATGGGAGTAGAAATTTGATAAAATTTCTTCGACACTGTTAGGCTGGTAACCGGTAGTTCGATGAACGGTGTTATTATATTTTTTTACAATTTTGTCTAAAATGTCAAGCCATTTATAATTTCCTAGAATCGTGAATTGTCGCCACATAATATTCTTCAACGTACGATTTACTCTTTCAACGATGCTTGCTTTTAAGTTAGAAAATGTACTGTAATGATTAATTTCATATTTTTCCATAAGTTTACTGAAATCCCTGTTGTAGAATTCGGTACCAAGATCTGCATGCAAATTTTCCGGGGAATGCTTAGATCTTCTTAAAATTGCTTCAAATGCTAAAGTAACATCTTTACTTTTTTGATTTTTAAAGGCATTACCCAAACGTATTTTGAAAACGCGTTCATAACTACCAGGACATAGAGAAATCCCTTATTTAATTTGGCATACGGTTGCATTTCTACTAGATCTGCTTGTCATAAGTCGTGCAACTCTTTGATGATTACTCTTCGCTTTTTATAATTTTTTCTAGTAGATCTATGTAACTCATAAGCCACAGTTTCCTTTGACGTGAGTGGCATAATTAAGTTATATTAACTTATCGTTTTCCTTTTAATAACTTTCCTTTTATTTTTCATCTGTAATTTTATTCTCAAAGTCCATAGTTCTTTTAGTCCAATGTAACATTTCAGTTACAAACCATTGTTTGAGTTCCAACACCTGTTTTTCTTATGTAAATCGCTCTGTGAACAATTTTTCCAACGCCTCTTTTACTTTTGCATGTCGTTCTGCGGACAATGTTACTTTTTCTTCTAGCTGTTGACATTCTTTCTGCAACTTTTTTATTGTAGAAGAATCCTTGTTAAAACTAGAATTGTTACTTTTAACAAAGTATTTTTCCAAATGTTCGGCAATTTTTTTTGTTTTTAATGTGTCAACCAAACTTATCAACAGTCATTTTGAAAATATAATACAAATAAAAAAGATACTTGTTTTATACAATAACATCTGTTTCCCTAAGTTTTTCTATAATAGAAATTATTACATTATTATGGCCTGTATGTCCTGCTGTCGTAGAAGCGATAAGTAAACAAAGTCTGTCGACGAGCTCATTCAAATCATTCCAATATACATAATCCGTATGTAATTCTTTAAAATTAATCCTGATTCCTTTCTCATTTTAAGTTTACTAAGCGGGAGGGTAGGTTTACTAAAACTCGTTGAGTGTACATTTTTAGTTTTCGTTATTCCTTTTTCTTGCAAATATGGTGCTATTATTGTAATATATTTGGATGATTTATCACCTTAAACTTGTTCATTGGGATCATGATTTCTTCTATAAGCATTAATCCTTTTCTATATATCCATGTAATTATCCAAATCCTTCTTTTTGTAGCCGAGCGGATTTATTTTAAATAATAGTTCTATATAATCTAACTGTACTAGGATGTTATTCCTGCAACCTTTACATTTTTACCAATAAATTCGACAGGTCCTTGAGTTAAATCTAAAAAGAACTTATCTGATTCGATATCGTGAACTACGCCAAATTGATGATCGAAACTATGTTTGTTGTCTTTTATATTAGTATCAATATAATTTCTTGGTAGTTCGTGGAAGGTTTCTAGCCACTCGATATAAGCAGGAGTACTAACTATTTGTTGTATTGATAGCTTTGATTGTTCTAAAATATCTGGTAAATTTAATGCCTTCTCCCTAGACTTTTTTTGACGTGATGTAGTTTCACCAATCACCATTGAATGTAGAAAAGATGGAAACTGGCTTTTAGCTGTTAAGCTGTCATCAAAGAAGGAGGGTACCTCTAAAGGTAAAACTGGAGTTTTCTCAGTTCTCACTTTTTTTTTGTTTTCTTGGGGTTGAAGTTGCAGATGTCGCCTTTTCGATATTAAAAAAATACCTTTCTTCTTCTCTTTTTTCTCCTTCAGTTTTAATATTTAGTGGCTCACTTTTATCATGAACGGCAGAAATTCATTTTTCTAAAGGTTGCGTTATTGGTTTGTTGGTTTGCTCTAGTCTAGCTTCCGTTTCAAATTCTGCATTTTTTAGACTTTGATATTTTTCTTTCACTGCTTTTCTCGATTTAACAAGCTCTCTCTTTAAATGTGCATCATCCATGTTGGAGGAGGAGGTGTTAGTGAAGTGAAATTACTTTAAAAACAGTTCCCTTTATAAGTAAATGAATATAACAAATCCCTTTCGATATCTACCGCACTTTAAATTTTAATCTTCATCGACTATCAAAAATCCATACAGTTCTTTCCAACAGAGCGAACACAAGTCCTTAAATTGTTTTAATGTCATATCGACATTAATATGGACTTGATAAATATGTTTCAAATTTATATCTTGTTGAAATATAATAAGTGGGTTCGCATTATCTCGTATTAATTGTTTAGGTATAGAAGAATATGTCTGACACATAAAAACAATCAGTGTTTTTACGTCTTTCAAAACAAAAATAATCTTTAACAATGTTCTGTTGAAGAAAATGGTACGCATTTTGAGCATTTGCTATGAAATTTTTGTAATAAAATGCTTTGAAATAAAAATTGCATCTATTAATAAAATTGCAAATATCTTTTAAACATTTGGCTTTAGCGACATTTAACAAGTATACCTTTTTTAAGCAGAAAAGATAGGGTAAAAGATTTTTCTATTCGAAATTGACATACACTGTGGCAGAAAAAAGTGTTGACGGTTTAAAAGTGTCCTAATGGTCGCTTGTAGTGCCCTCTAGAAGATACATCAAAATCGTTTATAAATTTGAATTTCTCATCCCAAAAAAACCCTGAATACAAAATTTCGTTAAATTAGTTTGAAGTTAAAAGATATTAAAGAAAATCTGATTTCCTTTTTCAACTTTGACACCCTGTAGCTCCGTTATTATCAACTTTTGTACTAAGGCAAATTTAGTTAAATCGACTTATTATGAGTTATACTATATCGGATAGAGCGTTGTACACGGAGTATCCGAACACCCTGTATATTGAAAGCTGGTAATCTCTGGCTAATGATCTTGGGGATTTTTGTCTGGAAGGAAGTAATCCCAAGACTCCCGTGTCTAGTGGGGGCGTGGTTGAAGGCGTTAGTGCAATAGCCTGGTAGATGAAGAGCGGAACGTATAGCAGATCGAATAGATCTGTCGTAGTTGTATAAAATCTTTGCGGAGATGTTAGGAGCTTGAAGAATGTATGTGTATCGGGGAAGCAGGTAGGTATTAATTAATGTAATTTTTTGCGCTGGTTTAAGAGGGTATTTCAGAATACGGGTGAGTTGGGTTTGAAGGTCGGTCACTCGTGGTAATTTCTGTACCCAAAAGGAGTATTTAAAGCCGAGACATTTGAATTGAGCACCGGCATCTAGTTGTTTAAAAAACCGCCATTCGTGTGTATTTTGGAGTTGAGAGCTATGTATAACTTTTTTTTATTTGGAAGGAGGTTAGATGTAAAAACAGTACATTTATGTGAGTTTCATTCCATTTATCTAACAGTGAGGAGTTTCTCCACCTGACGAACTAGTGTTGAGCTACCCGTGAGGACTCTGCAAACAACACCAAATGATTAGCATATGCCAGTGCAGTAATATTAATCCCCTTCACAGATATGCCGGGGGGTCGCGAATAAAGGTCTTCCAGGAGATCGTCTAACACCAAATTAAAGAGCAGAGGTGACAAAGGATCGCCTTGTTTTACTCCTCTTCTGATTTCTATGGGATGAGTCGAACCTGAAGGACAGGAGACTGTTGTATACACTGAGTTGTATCCATCCATTATCAAAATGACCAGTCGATGGTGAATAGAAAACCTCTCTAAAGCCCTTCGGACGCTGTGCGTTAACGCAGAGTCGAATGCTTTCCTGAGGTCCAACGTTAAGATAGAATGTGGCTGGGATTTGCGACGACAGAGTTTGATAACCATTTGAAAGGTAAAAGTATTCAAAATCGTGCCGTCGATTGGTAGAAAATTAGTAAAATTCAGATTTAAAGCATTGGACGTCTGGACTTTATCGTTTACTGAAAAGCGGAGGAGTGTTAGAGCCAAGAAACCGGCCAATCTTAGAAGCTCTATTTTTTCTGGTTTAGCAGCTAGGTACGTCCAAGATTACGTAGAGAACGTTTTAAAAAAACAACTATTTATTTAAACAAGGGACTATTAAAATTCCCAAGGTTTATTTCAACGAATACACTGTTTACTTATGACACTACCGTAACTATGTTGAATACAATTATCCTTAAGGGATGCTTATTAGTTAATCCCCGCGCGAAGTTACTCTAAATTACTAAACGCTTCAACTGATCACCGCCGTTAAGTCCCAGTTCGTATTTATGATACTAAAGATACGGAGTTAGCAGAAAGAACCCTAAGTTACAATGTAACATCTTCCCCCTGAGTTCCAAATTCCGAGTTTATCCTGGAAGTTGGATGTCAGTTCCGATAGTCGCATGCTGTTGTCCCGATTTCTTGGCTAATCGTTTCTGGATTATCCATTTCCATAACAGATAACAACACCCTCCGATTGGGATAGCATATACAGCTATGGTCCATATACTTGGTATGGTTGATATATTCCCAATTATCATAGGGGGTAGGTCTTGTTCTTGGTTCATCTCTCGTTCTAATTTATGTAGCTCGTCTAGTTTAACTGTTGGCAAATGGAGGCTCAAGTTCAATGTTGGTAGGTGTCTCTTGATTTGTGTGATGTCAGGGAATACCATAGGCTGGGGATGGTCCTTGATTATCCTTACGGCATTGTTGAAAGTTTCTCTTTTTATTTTGATATGGCATGGCTGCGGAAAATTCAGCAGGAATGTTCCTTTGAGTCTCCTGGTTTCTGTTGTGGTTTCGGGGCATGACATGTGTATTAGCTCGGGATTTGGGCATACTAGTATCCACTTGCTGGTCACGTCTAAGGATTCTAAGGTCGTCTTTTTGACTGTGATTTCCGTTTGCATACATTCTAAAGTCTTTGCATTATAGTCCAGTAATTTCACTTCGCACGGTGCACTTTCACTTACTACTTCTAACACTTCCTTATTACATAAGTACATTTCTAATGCTATAGCTTTACAACTTTCTTCATAGTGGGCGAAATGCAACTGATTTATAACAATGTATTTATTTTTGGGTATCGTTACCTTGAACTGATTCCCTGAAAACATTGGGGCTGAGTACAGGTGGTAATAGTCAAATGATTCCTCATGTACTGTCGGAACCGTTAGTATGTATACTATTCGATTTTTTGAGATAAAACACTTTATTTTTATAATTCCTTCAAGTATTGGTATATTTTCCATTACCACTTGTACTGGTAATTTGGCGGTTTTACTTTTTCTTGAAGGTTACCCAATTCTTCGTATAGATCTTCTATTCTTATTATGCTAGGGTGCATAATACCTGTCCCAGCAAAAACTAAAGAGTTCGCAACATCTTGTAACATTGATTCAATGATTCCGTACATGTGGATCATTTCATTCACTACTTCCCTTAGGAAAATACAGCTCCTACCATTTCCTATATCCGTTAGGTGCGATAAAAGTTCATTGTACTTTGTTTCGATTAATTTATCGTTTTCGTACAAGCGTTGTATCGTATCGTTGAATTTCTTAAGAGCTGATATTGTGAATGTCCTTTGGTTCAAGGTTATGTTTTGTAGATTTATTTGATTTGATTGTAAGTCTTTTATTAACCTGTCGTATTTTTCGGCATCAGTTGCGTCTAGATTGCCTGTAATACCCTTAAATATAGATCCTGTACCATTTATTAGTCCACGCTTTAACCTATAAGGGTGAGGTATTATTTGTTTCAGTTTGATTTCGACCATCTTGTGTATAAAATATAATAGTGACAAATGGTTTTGTAATTCGTTCAGATATAGTTTGTAGTCTTTAGCGTCGTTGATTGTGTTCGTTATATTTGTTTTGTTCTAGTATGTAATGCGTTTATTTGATATCTGACGGGGTTTAAGTCATAGTAGTATATCATAGTGTGTAATTTGTGTTCGATCTTTGTATTTCCTAGTTTGACTGGTACCATTCCTAAAGTGTCTTTTAGTTCTCTAATTTGTATGCGTTCCATAGCTTGGTGTACTTTGAATGCGTATCCAAGCAAACTGAAATAGATAGGCTCGTGGTTAATAATTTGGTTAAGTTGATATTTTGACTATTACTATAGATATATATGTATACATTATTTATTAAAGCTATAACGTTGTCTGAAAGGGCGTTTTAAATTATCTACATGGATTTTCCCTCGGTCGGGCGTTGTGATAGTTTTCCTTTCAGGATTGATGCTTGTTATCCGTGTAGGTTCTTTAAAGTGGTCTGTTAATTTCTGTCTTGCACTCTGTTTTACATATGCTTGATTTGTTGGTTGGATTATATCGATTTTGTTTCTATGCTCGTTTCGCTTTCTTGCTACACTTTCTTTGTTTTCACTCAATATTTGATTTATTTTTTTTATACATTAGCTTAGTTTTATCCTTATGGTTAGTTACATAGTTGGTCATCAGTGTTTTGCCTATTTCAATGTTGAAAGGATCTTCTGTTTCCATATGACCGTTTATGATTTCAATGGGTTTAAGGTGCATACTGGAATAAATAGTATGGTTGTAGGCGATTATGGCGTATTTTAGGTTTCTTATCAAGGGTACTTTGTCCTTTTTTTGGTTATTTAACAGCCTCACATGTTCTATTAGTGTGGAATGGAGGCGTTCGATTGGGGGTGTTTCGGTGAACAAAAATGGATCTTAATTTTATGTTTTATTTCGTTATTAAAAGTTAAAAGCATTTCTTTACGATTTAATATATCTAAGAATTCTCTGCATAGATTTAATTTTAATTAATATTCAAAAAGAATAATGTGAGACAATTCACTCGTGTTGTTATTGTTGAGCAGTATAGTTTCAGGGATTACGTCAACGAGTTTTTTAATGCATCTTTTAGATTTGAATGGCGGCCACTTGAAATTTATTTGTATGGTTCCGCAAAATTGTGGGTAAAAAGTAAGATTTTTGAAATAAATTTAATACAGCTTTTCATGTGATAATTTTTCATTCATAAATTTTATAATGTTGTGCTTTATGTTATTTTCAGATAGCTGCAGGGTATAACTTAGTTTCTTGCCAAATAAGGTTACTCTCTTTGGTTCACGAAAAATTTTAGAAATTATTGTTCTGATTTCTCCAAAGTTAATTGCCATTTCTGCGATAGGTACAGTTCGGTCATTATCAGCTTTCATAATGTTTCTGGGTGGCGGTTCTGGTTCCTTTTCTTGTTCAGGGTCAGGGTCGGTCACTGTGAATATTCGATCTGGGTCACAAGTTATTTCTTTACTCAATTGTCCAATTTTATTTTTCCTGGCAATTCTCTTTTCTAGAGTTTCATTAGATTTGTCCCTGTATTCAATCAAATCTTTGAATTCGTTTGATTCTTTAACATGCAATTTTATTTTTGAAGAGTTTCGTTTTTGTAATGATTCTAGGTCAGTTCTTAAATGATTTATTTCGAATTGATCAGTGTTATCATAATTATTATTGTTTAATGTTGTGTTTACTACCTGATCATTCTTTGCTTTAGTAATAACACAGTTAAGAGTTTCACAACTATTAGGCTTCTGGTTAGGAATAGCAATGTCTCCTTGTTGTCTATCCGTTCTAATTTTTGTTACTTGCTCACTTCGCGGTTCTATCGTCACGTGGTTCATATCCCTTTTTGTCTTCCTGAATTGTAATTTGATTTTTGTTTGTGGCGTTATTAGGTATCCTTCATTGAAATCTAGTTTTGCTTGTAGAAACTTTAATTTATCTAATCCAATTAATCCGTCATAAATATTGTGGAATTTAAATAAATAGAATTTCATTAAGCTAGATTTAGGAAGTTTACATATTTGTGGCGTGGGAATTTCAGTACTGCATCGGTGGTTCGATTTTTGGAACACTGTGGATACTGTGAAAGGGTCCTGTCTAATTAAATCCGGAAAAAGTTTTTTCGCTAAATCTGGATCTAAGAATGATTTGCTTGATCCACTGTCTATTAACATTTTCATATCGTACTCCGGAAAGCAGATGTACGATAACTCGCTACTGTTCGTATTATTTAGGTGTATTATTTCGTGTGCTACATCTGGTCGTCTACCCGACTCGTTCTTGGAAAATTTGCGTCAGCGTCTTGAAAACCAGAGGTCGATGGTTCGTTATAATCATAAGTATCATATTTCGTCTAGAAATTACTTTGTTTCAAGGGTCGTGGTTGTTTAAGTTCAGCATGGTCATTGACTTCTGTGGTATCGGCAGTATATAATTCCTCGACTTTAAAGTTTGGCTGCTGATTGTTGTTATAAAATGAATTTATTGGATTGGGTTTACCAAAATATTGAGGTTTGTAGGATTGTTTGGTCGCCTGGTGGAAAGACTCATAGGAGTGGGGTTCGGTAGTGGTTTATTTTGATTGGGTCGGAAGACATTAGTGGTTTGTCTTTGTCCTTGAATTATTTTGAAATTGAGGTCTTTGCCTAAATTCTCTCGAATTATTTGGAAATTGTGGTCTTTGATTGAAAGTGGGTGATGAATTTGTTTGTCCGAAATTGGATCTATTAAAACATGGTCTTTGAAATTGGGTGTTATTGTTGTGGTAGTTTGTTGATGGTCTTTGAGTTTGAACAATTGGTTTTGTAAAGGGCTTAGGTCTCATACTCGTTTGGAGATAGTGAATGTTTTCTTCTGCAGTGACAAATTGAAGGGCTTGAGGTAAGTCTCTAGGTCTCATACATCTAATTGTGGTGCCTAGAGGTTCTCTGAGGCCTGACAAGAAAGTTTTGAGGGCTAGATTATTATACAGATCTTGCTTTAATTTTTTGTGTTGGTCTGAGTTTTCATGGAGGTCAATAAAAGAACATAGTAGATTCAAAATATGCAGGATTCTGTCATAGTATTGACTGGGGCTCTCATTGGGATATTGTTTCGACATTACTAGGTCTTTATTGAGACAGGTTTCGTCACGTTGATCCGCAGTGTCTACTCAGGGTAATTTTTAAATCCTCCCAAGTGGAGACTCTTTGGGTTCCTAGCACTAACTTGGCATTTTCCTTTAATTTTCCCAAAATACAATTCAGTAAGTAGATATTCTGAAAATGGTCAGGTTGCTGCGCTCTATAAAAAGTGTCTATCATAGAGTGGCAAACTCCTAGGTATCTATTCAAATTATTGGGATTACCGTCAAATTCTGGAATGCAATTAATATACTCAGTTCTGAATTCAGCCATTTTCGTAAATTTGTTTTCTCTCTTCCTTTTTTAAAATTAGCCTGTTTAGAGATTTGTAAAGAATTCAATATTCTTGGTGTTTGTGAACAGGGATCAGTTGGGGGTTCGATTTTAAGATTTGCTAATTTACCAGACAGTTCTTCAAGTTCATTCATCAAAAGGAACAAATATTATAAGTTGCACTTACCTTAGTACAACGAGGTATTTTACATGCATCACTTATTTTCAATTCTTCTTCTTCAGTCTTCTGCGATGGGATGGTTCTCGTCGAGATTAGTTCGGCTCGTCTATTCGGCACGAGCTCAAGACGAATCCGTACGACTGCGCCAGTTACGTCTACGATTACGTAGAGAACGTTTTAAAAAAACAACTATTTATTTAAACAAGGGACTATTAAAATTCCCAAGGTTTATTTCAACGAATACACTGTTTACTTATGACACTACCGTAACTATTTTGAATACAATTATCCTTAAGGGATGCTTATTAGTTAATTCCCGTGCGAAGTTACTATAAATTACTAAACGCTTCAACTGATCACCGCCGTTAAGTCTCAGTTCGTATTTATGATACTAAAGATACGGAGTCAGCAGAAAGAACCCTAAGTTACAATGTAACAAGCTTCATTTCCATCGATGTCTTTTATGATGTTTCGGACTAGAAAACTGAAATGCCTCCGCAACATATTGAGTCATCTGAGTAGCATATTCTTCTTTCTAAACAGAGATCCAGTTTGAGTTTGGAGAAATAAATTTTGCAGGGGGAGATGCAGGGGAGTCCTGCAAAGACGTTAATAGTGATGTGTTCCCTTAATAAAAGCCTTGTACATTAAAATGTTCTGGAGGTCATAACGGGCTTTCGCTTACTCTAGCTATGCTGATCATGTCCAGAATAATTGATAGTAGACTGTCTCCGGGTGTCAGGTTTCCCCAAAAGTATAATTTAAAGAATCTACAGAGAACGAGGGAGAGATGATTCCTTGTTAAAGATTTAAACTTTAAGACTCTGTCTTCTTGTAAGATTACACCACCATTGAATCCTTCTTTTCGGGGTGCCGTAGCTTCAACGAAGAGTTTTAAGATTTTGTAAAATTTGATTGAAAAATGCAGTGGTTTCGCTAGATAGTGGGTAGGGACAGTGGGAATCTCGTTAATCCATTCATGCGCGTCACTAATTAGATGACGAGACATTTGGCTATTTTTTTTTAGAGAGGAGAAATGCATTCACGCACGGAGTGCGGGACTCGCCCGGTGTCCGCCCCGGGAATACCCGCTAAAACTCCTCTTTCTTGTGCCTAGTAATATGGCAGGGAGCACCATTGGGGGGGACACCGCTGATCATGGGAACGCATCTATCCCGGCTCAAAGTTGTGCCGGGCGACCGTCTGCTGAACTACGCTTGTTGTTCTGCTGTAGTTCCGAAATGAGGCCAGAGTTCCGATCACGGCCCTCGTCGATATGATGGCGGAATCTTTGACGCCGATGATTTTGTCCCGCACCAGTTGTTCGATGGACTTACCGCTCCATATACCCCGCCAGTTGACGGTGGCGCTATACGTCTTTACGTCCTCCACGCCGAACCTCCGTCTAATTGCGTTGTCGAATAGTGTGCCGCTGTACTTTTTGAGTTTAGTGTCTTGTGCCTCGTTCAGTGGAAATGAGTCGTTTATGACTTGAGCGTCAATAACCAGGGCCACTCGTTCTTTTGTTGCAACCAGATCGGGCTTTAACACGCGATCTTCAACGGCTAGTCGCGGCTCGCTTGTTACCACGAAATTGTTTTGTGGCAACTTTTTCTTGATGTACGCGCACACACTATCGTGCCTTTTAACTCGGAGGGCGTGCGTTCTAGGACACTTCTGGAGGATATGATTAACCGTTTCCGGTTCCGAGCATCCAGCACGGCAAAACCGATCAAGATTGTGCCTTCCGCGCGCAGTTCTTGACCTACATGGTAGGGCGTTTATGCGGAGCTTGATCATGTGGACGAAGTCCCGGCCAGTGAGCAGGCGTGTAGGCTCCCGAATCTATCGATGAGCTTGTGGGTGGTCGCCGGCGGCACGCAGGCCCGTGCCGTCAACGGACTTTACTGTCTGGTGTTTCCAGTAACATTCCACATCGCGTTTTGTTTGGATGCGGTAGCCGTCCAAAGGCAATCTTCTGTCACATTCGTCGATTTCCCTCGCGATATAGGCGTTAGCTACAACCGAGTTGTCCAGGTTAGGGAGGTTCAGGTTAAGAAGGCGCTGCCACCTTTGAAGTGGAGCGGGCGTCCGCAGCGACGGGATTTCGAGGCCGCCGTCCTTCACGGAGGCGTGGAAGAAGGCCGTAGGGACATCGTGCGGTAAGTCGAGCCATTTGCGCACGTGCGCCCTGATCAACCGATCGGTCTTCCGTAAGTAGTCAATCCTTACGCAGCCTAGGGCGAGCCTGTGGCATAGTCTTGGAATGACGACGCATCTCAGGGTATGCAGCCTCTGTTGGGGTTTGAGAGGCGCTGCGTTCAGTTTTGAGAGCATCGGTTCGGAATCCTCACTGGGTCGGTACTTAACAAGACTGTCTGGGCTGAAGCTGATACTCAGATATGTCCACGTATCAGTATAGCGTAATGCCGGCAGTGGAGTATTCCCCAAGGTGAATTGATCCGGAACCACCACTAGTGTCTTCTGTTTAGGCTGCCCTTTTAGGCTGATGGTAAAAGTCTTGGCAGGGTTCAGAGCCATGCCACATGACGCTAGGAAACCGCGCGTTTTGTCCAACAACGCCTGAAGGCCTTTAGATGTGTTCGCGGTGAGTATCAAGTCGTCCGCGAACGCCAACGCATTGACACGTGCGGTACCGATGTTTGCACCAATTTCGGTTGGCAAGTCCTTCAGGACCCTGTCCATGACTAAGTTGAACAGAATTGATGAAAGCGGGTCTTCCTGTTTAACGCCGCCACGTGGCTTTATCTCGTGTGACATCCATCCATCTCCGTTGAAGCGAGTTGTCGATTAGCCATACACGCGCCGCACGTAGCTCACCATCTCGCGCGGGAACCCACAGGATCTTAGGGTGCCTATGATCGCACCATGGGACACTGAATCGTAGGTCTTGCTAACGTCAAGGAATGCCATATAGCAGAAAGTATATTGTAACCTTTGACTGCGCAGCAAGAGATCCAAGATAACAATGTTATCCGCGCACCAGTCAGTGGGCTGAAATGCCCTCTGCCGGGGATCCAGTACCAATGTCTGAGTTACACGGCGACTCAAAATGGCGTGAACCTGACGGACTAGTACTGACAGTACTGTGATGGGTCGAAAGTCGCCAGGGTTTTGGGAGTTTTGCTTCTTGGGGATGAAGGACGTTCGCGCAGCGCTTCGCGCCGGTGGAACCCTGCCGCACCAGAGGATCAGGTTGATCGCTTTGACCAACACGAGGTCAGGAGGTGCCGATTGGCCAAGGGTCTGGAGTTTTTCAAACGCCTCAGGGAGAAATTGGGGGACGCCAACAGGGCTGTGAGTAGAGCCGTATACTCTATATATTAAAGTTCAAAGAAAGGAAAAAAAAAGAGAGAACCGTAGACGGTTGGGGATGGATAGAAAGGGGTCGGCGGGGGGTGCCAGGGGAAGCTTCTCAGGATAGCCTGACGACCGAGTATCATTCGGGCCAGGGGCGACGGAAATCCAAAACGGCCCTGCCTTGCGCAGCCACAAAATCGCGGTAAACCCTTGGGAATTCAATGGTGTCGCCTCGCCTCGCAAACACCGCCTGCAACAGAGATAGTACCTGGGTCGGGTCCCTTGGTAATCCGCCACCGCGCATAAAGATCCGGTCGACAGCCACAGGGCGCGGAAAGAGGACCCTTTGGCCGCCGGGATGGAGATTCCGGATCACCAGGCGCAGAGCGGCCTCGAGGTAAGGTGGCTCCTCCAAACGGCTGAGCATCATGGCGTTCTCTATTGCAGGATAGGGGTTGAAGTGGTCGGCCTCCAGTGATGGTGCTGGAGGTATCTGCACAGGCGCATCCTCGGGAGCATTTTTTGGGGTCCCGGACGGATGGACGTAGTCACCGCACCCAATGAAGAAGCCCGAAGCACAGCGGAAAGCCGCCCGGAAGAAGCGCGATACAGGCCGGAGGATTCTACGAGGACCACTCCGTGAAGTTGTTTGGACGCATGCATCACGGACATGCCCACTCGTAACGGGCGGCTCTTCAGTGCAGGCAACACGACCACGATGTATTAAGACCCGTTGTAAGTCGCGCATAAGTTTAGACTTATCTCCGGCGCGGGGCCATAACTGAAGGACAATGGGGTGTCTTATTTTCCACCCTAAACCAGGCCAGAAGTATCGGGTTAGGGGTTGGCCAGCAGCGGACCGTGGGAGCGAGGTTAGGGGGCACAAAGCGCGACTGTTAGTAGCGAAGGCACCAACTGTACTGACTGAGTAACAAGCAACGAACACATGTGCGGGGTCAACCAACACGATTAAGGTCGGTCGCCTTAGGTGCAATGGCCAGCGGAAGCGACAACAATAAGCGAAAAACAAGTTCAAACCACAAAGCAACAATCGGCACGTACGAAGTCGATCAGCGAGCACGATGACCCAGAAGGGAAACGCAGAGTCAGCGCGCGTGCCGTCCGTGGAAACGGTCGCGCAAACTGCTGAGTTGCAAATCGAAACGCGCGCGACCTCGCCGGAAATCGGTCAGTGACCGATGTAAGGTGCACACGTGCGTCCTAGAACACGGACTTTAGATGCAATGGAAAACTGACAAGAGGGAAAATTTACTGCACATCTCTTGACAAGGTTTGCAAGGACTTAACTAGTGAGATGGAGAGTCCTGATGGAAGGGCAATTCAGCAGTGATGGCACAGAGCTGCATGTGGTAGCTTGAAAATGTAGGGGCACGTGGAAAAGATAAAAAGAAAAAGGTGAACGACCAAGCCCATGCCCAATCGCTCGTCCTAGGAGAAAAGAAAAAAAAATGTAGGGGCATGTGGAAATAATAAGGGAAAAAGGCGAACGACCAAGCTCATGCCTAATCGCTCGCCAAGTAAGAGAAGTGTTAAGATAGAAAACTATTAACTGCCATCACTAACCAACAGGTGCCAGGCAAAATTGCAGGATCTAATCAATTAAGAACCAAAGAAAGACGCCCCAGAGAAGAGAGTCATAGTTACTCCCGCCCTTTACCCGCGCTTGATTGAATTTCTTCACTTTGACATTCAGAGCACTGGGCAGAAATCACATTGCGTCAACAGCACGTTAAGACCACCGCAATACTTTGTTTTAATTAGACAGTCCCCCGGTCCTTGCCAGTTCTGCTTACCAAAAATGGCCCAGTTGGCACTCTGATCCACGTGCGCATAAAAACACGCTTTTCGCGGCTTTATCTGCATTGGAGCAAGTCGGAGATTTCACCCATTTAAAGTTTGAGAATAGGTTGAGGTCGTTTCATCGGCAGTAGTTTCGCTAGATAGTGGGTAGGGACAGTGGGAATCTCGTTAATCTATACATGCGCGTCACTAATTAGATAACGAGGTATTTGACTATTTTTTAAAATATTATTGAAGTAACGGAAAATCTTCGAAAGACACAATGGTATTGATGATGTTACCCGTTGCGTGCCGGATTCTTACCGACTAAAAACCTTTCCCTCAGCTAATATGTTTGCGCCTAGTAATTTGGAGCAGGCGGCACTCCGGAATTTGGACGAAATAGGGTTATCGGGAAATATAATCCACTCTCCAGCAACCTAATTTTTTGGAAGACGGCGACGCCACACCAATGTGTTTTTGTTGAAGGCCTCAAAGGCCCTGTGGCCACCGATCAGAACTCTTATGGAGTACAGTGCAGCGTGGTTCTTTATCACGCATTCCATGCCATGAAGGTAAGAAAATGATTCACGGCTCCAAATCCCCCTCCAGTTCAACGTGAGGAAGGTAGCCCGGACGTCTTGTACCCCAAACCTGCGACCAATGGCCGTCCTGTAGGGGCAGGACCCGTACTTGGCTCCCTTTGTGGCGTGACCCACCTCCGGGTCCATGCCATCGGTGACCACTTGAGAGTCAATTATTGTGGCTGTATTGTCCTTAACAGCCACAATGTCAGGTTTTAGTCTCTCAATATTCCGTTCAAGATGAACCGTATAACCCTTGTTCCTCAAGGTGCGGGCTACGAATGCAACCAGACTGTCGTGCCGCTCAATTCTAGCGGCGTGCGTTCGCGGGCATTGCTACAGTATATGGTTCGTTGTTTCGGGGACGTTGCAGCCCGCTCTACAGAACTTGTCTTGCTGAAGCCTGCCCCTAGTAGTTCGGGACCGACTCGGTAGAGTTTTGATGCGCATTCTGATGCATGCTATAAAATCCTTCCCCGAGAGAAGCCTTGTCGGCTCTCTCGCCCAACGATAACTCTGTGGGACATTGCCTGCACTTTTCAACCCTACACCATCGACTGAGGTTAACTGCCTTTGGCGACACATTTTTTGTACGTCGAGCGCCGTGAACAGGCGCCAACCTTCACAAACTAAGCGCCGCTCCGTTGCGTCAATCTCCTTGGCGATAAAGATGTTTGCAGCGGCTGTTTGCTGTAACGCTGGGAGACTGATGTTCAGCAGCCGCAACCGACGCTGATACGGAGCGGATCATCGGACCGAAGGCACTCCCAACCCACCCTCTCCCACCGCAGTATGAAAATAAGCCACAGGGGTATCGTGGGGTAGGTGGAGCCAAGATCTAACAGCTTCCCTCACTATTCGGTCGATCTTGTTCAAGTTCGTGATCTTGACCGAGCTGAGCGTCAGTTTGTGGTACAGGCGAGGAATAAGGTGACATCTCAGCGCATGCATGCGCTGTTGCGGTTTGAGCGGCGCTCTCTTGAGGCGATCAAGAAGTGGTGCTATTGCCTCGTGTGACTGAAAGTCCTTTCGGCCATTGGCCATAAACACTACACCGAGGTAGCGCCACTCGATAGTCCGGTCCAAACATGGCAAACATCGTCCCTCGATCTTGCATTGACGGCGTTCGAGGACCGTAATCTTCTGCTTCGGTTACCCTTTCATGCTCAACGTGAAGCATTTGGCCGTATTTAGTTTAAAACCACACTGAGACAGGTACGAACTTGTTCTGTCCAGCAGGTTCTGCAGGCCCACTGGAGTCTTGGCAACAAGGATCAGGTCATCGGCGAATGCGAAGGCATTCACTTTGGTGGTGTCAACTTCTGCGCCTATATTCGCCGGGAGCCCTCTGAGCATCCTGTCAATCGTCAGATTGAACAGAAGTGGCGACAGGGGTCCCCCCGCTTAACACCGCCTCCGGGGACGACGTCACCCGATTCCCACCCGTCATGACAGAGGATGGTGGTAGAGTCCTCATAGACACGTCGGAAGTATGCTCCCAGCTCCGCCGGGGCCCCATAGGACTGTAATGTACTAAAGAGTGCCTCGTGCTAAACCGAGCCAAACGTTTTGCCGACATCCAAGCTTGCCATGTAGCATGACGAGTAATGATTGTTGCTGTACCGCAGCAGCATATCCACTAGGACGGCGTTGTCCGCGTAGCCGTCAGTTGGTATAAAGGCAAGTTGTCGCGGGTCTAGCACAATATTCTTAGCCAGTATGGCGTGTATTTGTCGCACGAAGACTGATGAGATAGTTATCGGACGGTAGCCGCTGGACTCGACTGATACGTCCTTTTTTGGTATGAAGACCGTTCTGAATCCCCGGTAGTTCTTCGGAATCCTCCCACACCATAAAATAAGATTAGTGATGCGGACTAATACTGAAAGTGGCAGAGCTCGAAGCTGTCTTGAAGTAACCCCATCGGGGCCCGGCATCCTTCCCAAGCTAATGCGACTCTCTCAGTTCCATCTCGGTAATTGGTCTCCATACTTCTTCCAGTCTCAGCTGCCGCAAACTACCATCAAGTGATGGCGCGACCGCCTCACACCGCTCGATAATGTTCCGCCAGTAGGGTTCCATCACCTCCCTAGCCGGCGGGACGACCTGAGTGGGCCCGTCGAGGATGGACTTTACGCATCTGGACTGGTGTTTCGCGAAGTCCCGCTGAGTAATAGCGTATTCCATCCTCCGCTGTTGCCTGCGGGTGCGGGCCAGCAGCGGTCTGGGTCGGATAAGTCCATTCCGGTTAATCGTCACAATAGGGAAGATGGACAGCAAGTACAGGTTGAGCTCCTCCAATGTTGAAGCTTTTCCCCGCCTCACGGCCATGCTGACAATTCCATCTAGGTCACAAGCATTGTAGGACGTTACCCTTAAGGCTGGCAAAGCGTCAAGATAACAGCCTAACAAATCAGCAGAAGGGACTCGCTCAGGTTCCTCCCCGGGGTGTTCGTCAGCGTCTGATCCGGATTTCACTGAAGACGATGAACTATCCTCGGGCGGATCTCCAGGGTTCCGGGCCGCAAAGAATTCCTGGACGGCGGTGTTATGCTCGGGCCGCCGGCGCTGGCCTTTAATGGCTTCTAACGATCTCCCGGGGAAGAATTTAGTTAATTCCATATTAATGAAACGAAGAGAACCATCGGTGATCAACTGGGCCTCCTTGCGAGCCAACATTCTTGACTCTTCGCAGGTCCATCGACTCTTAATGTCTACTCTAACGTTGGCGGCATCTTACTCGTTAGGTTGGACGGCCCTAATGTGGATACCCAACCCGATGTTCGTAGAGAAATTCCTCCCACACAGGCGGCATCTAAAAGATGGCTGCGGATCAGGACCTAGATTAGTTGATGTTTGGAGTTGGGTGGAGGGGTCAGTGGACTCCCCCCCCCCCCCCCCCCGATTTCATCCGAGGCAATCTTTTTGAAATAGGGCCAACCCAATAAGCCGAAGGCGATAGCAGCCCCAGGGACCTGAAAAACCTGTGCTGGTTTAACCGTGTTCAGCGTTACCACATCACACGTTACTTTTTTTTTTTTTGAGAGGAGAAATGCATTTACGCACGAGTGTGGGACTCCCCGGTGTCGGCCCCGGGACTGCCCACTAAAACTCCTCTGCATTATGCCTAACACGGTAGGCAGCACCGTGTTATGTGGGGGGGGGGGGGAAGGAGTAAGGACGTAGGAGGGATCCCAGATCATGCGCGGATCTACCCCGGTTCAAAGTCGCGCCGGGCATCCCTTCGTTGAACTACGCTTGGTGTGCTGCTGAAGTTCCTGAAGGAGGCAATAGTTCCGATCATGGCCCTTGTGGAAATGATGGCGGAGTCTCCAACGTTGATGATGTTATCCCGAACCAGTTTATCGACAGATTTCCCGCTCCAGATTCCTCGCCAGTTGATCGTGGCAGTGTATGTTTTGACGTCGTTTACACTGAACCTCCGCTTGATCGCATCGTCAAAATGTGTACCCGTATACTTCCTAAGCTTGGTGTTATGTGCTTCGTTAAGGGGGAAGGAGTCTGTAACGATCTGGGCATCTATTACGATAGCCAGTCGATCCTTCACTGCAACGAGGTCTGGTTTTAGCAGTCGGTCCCCGACTGTCTCTCGAGGCTCGTCTGCGACCGTATAGTTGTTTTGTTGCAGCCCCCTTTTGACATACTTACACACACCTTCGTGTCTTTTGATGCGGATGGCATGCGTCCTGGGGCATTCCTGGACGATGTGATTGATCGTCTCCGGTACCGGGCACGGCAGAATCGGTCTTTATTCTGCCTTCCGCGTGCGGTTCTTGCTCTGCTTGGCAGAGCGTTAATGCGGAGTTTGACTAGTAGGATGAAGTCCCGGCCCGTGAGCAGGCGTGTGGGCTCCCGTATCCATCGATGCGCTTGCGGGTGGTCGCCAGCGGCGCGCAATCCCGCTCCATCGACCGATCTTAACATTTGGTCCTTCCAGTATTTTTCCGCATCAGATTTAGTCCGGATCCGGGAGGTACCTAATGAAAGTTTCTTTTCACATTCATCCAGCTCTCTCGCAATATAATCATTTGCCACCGTGTTGTTGTCTAAGTTAGGGAGGTTCAGGTTCAGCAGGCGCTGACGTCTAAGTATTGGACCTGTCATCCTTAGTGATGGTATACCAAGGCCGCCATCCTTAACGGAAGTGTGGAAAAAAGCTACAGGAACGTCGTGTGGTAGGTTCAGCCATTTCCTTATGTATGCTCTGATGAGCCGGTCAGTCTTGCGTAGACAACTCGTCCTAACACAGCCCAAGGCGAGCCTGTGGCATAGTCTTGGAATGACGACGCATCTCAGGGTATGCAGCCTCTGTTGGGGTTTGAGAGGCGCTGCGTTCAGTTTTGAGAGCATCAGTTCGGAATCCTCACTGGGTCGGTACTTAACAAGACTGTCTGGGCTGAAGTCGATCCCCAGATATCTCCATGTGTCGGTGCGGCATAGTGCCGGTATTGTGCCGGTTCCCCAATGTGAAATGTTCCGGAGCCAGTACTTGCGTCTTTTGCCTTGGCTGCCCCCTTAGGCTGATTGTAAAGGTTTTGTCACGGTTCACTGCCATACCGCATGACTCCAGAAAATCACGTGTCTCGTCCAATAATGTCTGAAGTCCCTTCGGTGTGTTCGCGGCGAGTATGAGATCGTCCGCGAATGCCAATGCGTTAACTCGTGCGGTGCCGATGTTCGCGCCAATCTCGCTCGGCAAGATCTTCAGTAGTCTGTCCATCACGAGGTTGAACAGGATTGGAGAGAGGGGGTCCCCCTGCTTCACGCCGCTGCGAGGTCTTACTTCGCGTGACGTCCAACCTTCTCCCTTAAAGGTGGTCGTTGATCCGCCGTACAAACGGTCCACATAGCTCACCATATCATCCGGAAAGTCGTAGGATCTGAGGGTGCCCAAAAAAGTTCCGTGGGACACCGAGTCATATGCTTTGCTGACGTCGAGGACGGCCAAGTAGGACGATGTGTACCGTTGCCTCTGGTAACGTAGCAGCAGATCCAAAATGACGGTGTTGTCAGCACATCCGTCTGTGGGCTGGAATGCCCTTTGCCGGGAATCGAGTTTGATTGTTTGAGCCATGCGCCGTGCCAGCACGGCGTGAACCTGACGAACCACAATCGATGGCACCGTAATGGGCCGGAAGTCGCCAGGGTTCTTAGCGTCTGGCTTTTTCGGGATAAAGGTTGTCCGGGCGACACTCTGTGCCGCTGGAACCCTGCCACACCATAGGATCAGGTTGACCACTCTGACTAGCACTGAAACGGGCATTGCCCGAAGTTGACGGGCCGTGATTCCATCGGGGCCAGGACATGCTGACAATTTGGGCCTGATATCCTCAAGCTCCCTACAAGTGATCGGCCTCCATATGTTCTGAAGCTCCTGTCGCAGGTCCTGGTCTGCGGGAGCAGCGTTGCTGTCACGTGTGAAGATGTTTTCCCAGTAGGGACACATGATGTTTTGCGGCGGCATTTCGGATGCATCAGGGCCGTCCAGAATGGACTTAATGCATCGCCCCTGATGTTTCTTCCAGTGGATTTGGACGTTTTTGTAATCAATGCGTCGCTGCTTACGCTTACTCTGGGACCGATCTAGCATTCCCCCGCGTGCCCTTTGTGGCTCTGTGTCGGTCGGCAGGACCTCCTTGATGTAATTGGAGAGGGCGATGAACGTTTCGTCCCTCCCGTCCCGATCGGCATGCTCAACAATGCGCGTTAGTAACCGGGCTTGATAGGCCTCGGTGTTGAGTGGGGGGAGGTCCTGCAAAAAGCCAATAAATGGGTCACGGCCATGGCCTTCCCTGCCGTCGTCGCTCCCATTTTCGCTATCGTCGGTTTCGGAGTCGGAATCCTCCGGGTCCCTCATATATCGGGCGACTGGCTGTTTGTAGTCGGCCTGCTGCCTGGACTTTTTAATCGCGTCCAGCGTTCGCTCCGGGAAATAGCGACGGAGTTCCTGGTTCATGAACCTTACGTCTCCGCGCTTTGTGAGGTCCGCTTTTTCCTTTGCCATCATGAGTTTCTCCTCAAGTGTCCATCGTCTCCTCATTTCAGTTCGAGTCTGCCTGACGTCCATCTCGACTGGGTGGGCACGACGAATGTGTACCCCTAATCCGGTTTTGGTTGAGAAGGACCGGGTGCAAATCTCGCAGACATGATTCAGGAGCGGAAGTGGGGTAGGGTTGGGTAGTTGGGCTGCCGGGTCTGTGGACCCAGCAGCATCATCCGAGGCACTTTTTGTAAATTTTGGGCCAACTACGAACAGTCGAGAGGGCTGGCAACCCTCAAGACCGCTAGACCTGTGCTAATTTGGCCGTGCTTGGTAGGAGACTCACGCACGTTTCCGGCAGGAACCACAAGGAGGTATAGCACTAGGCGCATCCATGACTCACGTGACGGGACTCGTCTCGGATACTAGACCTGGGTCATGCCCTGGTCCGACACCTCAAACGACGGCCGTTAAGAGAGTCATAATTACTCCCGCCGTTTATCCGCGCTTGATTGAATTTCTTCACTTTGACATTCAAAGCACTGGGCAGAAATCACATTGCGTCAACATCACGTTAAGACCACCGCAATGCTTTGTTTTAATTAGAAAGTCGGATTCCCCCGGTCCGTGCCATTTCTGAGCTAAGTATTAAATAGCGACCGAAGAGAACACCGCACCGCGCGCTCGCACGTTCCGGCCGAAATCTTGGTTGGGTGAAAAGTTGCTTGGTACATATTTAGGTTGTACCTGAGGAGGTGTGGACTTGTCTTAGATTTTGAGGATTACGTTGGTAATTGTTAGGGGATTTTTGAAAAGGATTGTATGGGTTTTTATTCTAGGTGCTATTCGATTGTTTGGAAGGGTTTCGTGGAGAGGAATGATTGTTAGAGAAATTTCGTGGGGTAAACTGATGATTTATTAAGTTAACTTGTGATTCGATTATGTTATAATTGACCACATGCTGAAGTGCAGTGTCTAAGCTGTTAGGACGCTGTATCATTAGCATAGTCTTCAATGTTTGCGGTGAATTAACCGTCAAAATTAAGACCACCATGTACCTCGACCCGAGTCGAGGACTCGAGTCGAGATAAGCGCGCTATCAGATTGGCATTCTCTTCGCGCAAAGTGCCAATATCTTTATTTACGGCTAGACGGGCCCGCTCCTCTTCTCTCTCAATACGCGCTCGACGGAGCGCACTGTGTAGGTCGGACACGACGTTGACCATGTCTATGCTGGGCCTACTGTTTACGTTTATGAGGCGGTCCAGTTCATCCACATGTCTGACTGCCTCCTCTAATGCTGACAACCCCAATGACGTTGGGTCGTTTTTCCGCATTGATGATTTTTTCATCCCGCCGGGGGAAGTCCTCCTTACTTTCCTCCCAGTAGTTCGCACGGGGGGTGTGGCCTGGGGTCCACCGTCACCACCCTGTCTTTGTTGCAGAGGCTTTATTACGACTGCCAGCGAGGCCTGCTCCGGCATCTCGCTCGCCGTCCCCTGGGGTTCCGATCGCCCCTGGAGAAGTAATCCTTTCTTAATTGCCTTGTCCGTCATATTTCTCCTTGTTTGCCTTCCGCGTTAGTTACCCAACATCCTCCGCCGGAGCTGGTTACCCGGTCTCGGAAGAAGGGCATCCAGGGGCCACCACGAGGAGGTGCGGATAGGACTTTGGTCCCCAAGCTCAGTATTGTTAGGAATGAAGGAAATAGCACGAAATCGTACGATTTACACGATTTGGACAAAAAGTGCCGCTTCTAGGACAGCCAAATTGACGATTTGCCGTTTAAGGCCTAATTATGCTTATTTTGCCAATCGGAGACGATTTGAACAAAATTGCTTGCACCGTTACTGAGATAACGCCAAATCATTGTTTTTGGTCAATTCCCGACGAAATTCGCCGATTTCACGGATTTGACGATTTTTAAGCTCAGTATTGTTAGAAATGACGGAAATAGCACGAAATCGTACGATTTACACGATTTGGACAAAAATTGCCGCTTCTAGAACAGTCAAATTGACGATTTGCCGTTTAAGGCCTAATTAAGCTTATTTTGTCAAAAGAAGCCGATTTGAACAAAATTGGTTGTAGCGTTGGCGAAATAACGCCAAATCGTGGTTTTCGGGCAATTACCGACGAAACTCGCCGATTTCGCGGATTTGACGATTTTTAAGCTCAGTATTGTTAGGAATGACGGAAATAGCACGAGTTATGTTTCGGATCCCAGAAAACGCGATAAAAAAAATACTATTTTATCTTCACTGAAAATTTATTCAAACGAGAAAGAAAGCGAACTTGTAATACAAGCGAATTAATTACAACAAGCCCAGTTCTTAATGCTATTCTCCTATTTATACTAAAGCGAGCGTGACGTCACCGTACTGCTGATACCACTATAAGCAGACTGTAACTCCTCCACCCTTAGATGATCATATAACACTTAGGGGTGTTTATGATCTAAAATTCGTCAGTTTCTTGAGGGACAGTTTCCTTAGACTTAACATATAACGGCCAAAAGCGTCTTACTACTATGGTTATTACTAGTACGCTTATAATTACATACAATAGTATTGTCCAAATATTTATTTTATCGTAATAAAAATGATCTTTTAACAATTTAGAATTTTCCAATTTTTGCATGTTTATTTCTTCTTGAAGGTTAACAATTTTATTTAGGTTAACAGGATTTAAGTTGTTCATTTTTATTTCCTTATGTAGTTCGGGGAATGGGAAAGTTCTTGACAACTCTAATCTTATCTGGATTAGGTTTTACGCCTTCTTCGCTACCAATATGGCCTAGATACTGTACTTCCTTCTTTAAAAATTCTGATTTGTCAAGCTGTATTTTGAGTCTGGAATCTCTTAATCGCGTGAAAATTTGCCTTAGTTTTTCTATGTGTTCTTGCAAACTGGTACTGAATATTATAACGTCATCGAGGTAGACAAAACATGTTTCGTTTTGTAAACCACGTAAGATATTGTTCATGACACGTTGGAACGTAGCTGGGGCGTTTTTTAGTCCGAATGGCATCCTTAGGAATTCGTAATGCCCTGTGTCGGTACTAAAAGCCGTTTTAGCTATGTCGTCTTCATTCATTTGGATTTGGTAAAATCCGTTTGCGAGATCTAGAGTCGTAAAGTAATGAGCTTTCCCTAATTTATCGAGGATTTCATTGATGTTGGGGAGTGGAAATTTGTCGTTTATAGTTTGTTCATTCAATTTCCTGTAGTCGATTACCATGCGCCATTTTTGTTTGTTGGATTTATCTAGCTTTTTAGGGACGATCCAGATCGGTGAGGACCAAGGTGAATTCGAGTCTCTTATTATGTTTTGACTTAATAATTTTGATATTTGATCTTTGACTTTAGCTCCGTGCACTTCGGGGTATTTATAGGTCTTCGTGAAGATAGGTGTTTCTTCTTTTAGCTTTATCTGGTGTTTAACCGCATTAGTGAACGATAAGGGTATGCTTTCGCAATGAAATATGTCTCGAAATTCATAACATAGATTTCGTATTTGAATTTTTTCTTCCGGGTTACAGTGATCTAGTTTGATATTTTCAAGATTGGTTTTTAATAGTTTATCATAATGTGGATTTGATTTTTCGCGTGGGGCAGAATGGTCAAAAAAATTCAATTCATTCAGATTTATTTCTTCGATTTTTAAAGGTTTAAAAAATTGGATTGGCATGGGGTCTTTTCCAGAATTCAGCACGGTAGTGAGGGCTGCATTATTTTCAACCTTGACTAGGCATTCTGGTATTTCGAGGTTATCTAATTTTTGGTAGGGGATTATGCCATAGCCTTCCGATAAATTGACTGGAATTTTGATTATCTGAATGCTTCGAGGATGGATCATGTGACTCGTGGTTAGGGGGTTAGGCTTTTGTGTTTGAGATTTCCTTATATCATGACGTTTGGGTAATTCTATATTGGGTAATTTTAGGATGTTGGTATTAAAATCTAACTTAGCATTTAAGTGTTTGATAAGGTTTAATCCTATTAGGCCTTCGAACTTATCTGAAAAGTCAAAAAGAAAGAATTTATGAGAACCGGGTGTTTGAAATGTTGGGAATATCGGTATTACAACAATTTCATTGTGGAACGATAAAGCGTGGGCGGTTTGAACTTGAAATATTTCTTGTCGAATTAAATGGGGACATTTTTTATGAGCGATCTGGGGTTTGATGAAACTTCTCGTACTTCCGGTATCCAGCAAGAATTTTGCTTTAAGTTCAGGTATTAGAATATAAGGGAGTTGGAGATCAATATTATTTAAGGTTATTACGTTATGTCGGTGTTCAGGCTGGGTTCGGTAAAATTTACGTGTTCTTCTGGGGGTTTGTTATCGAGATTATTGGTATCGGTTAGGAATTGATCAGGATTTGTCGTTTGATCGTCATAGAGAGGCTCGTAGAGACTTTCCATTGGATAATACTCATATGAATTTTCAAAATTTTCCTCAGTAATTTGATGGTGAGAGGTAGATTGATTGGGTGTTTGGTGGAATACTTCCTGATTGTATAATTCTTGATTCGCGAAGTTCTCCTGTAGTCGATTAATGACAGTATTCCCAGAACTTGTGTCCATGGGCTCAGGATTTCGACTTAAGTTAGTCCTATCTGATCGTTGTCCGAACGAGGGTCGAGAACCAAATGTATTTTGTCGAAATACATTCGATTGATTGGCAGATGGGAAATTAGATCTCTGCCACTGGTTTGGGTAATTTGAATTAGAAAACGGAGGTCTAGGAGCAAAAGTGTTTTGTCTAAAGACGTTTGACTGATTAAAAGGAGTAGAATTTGAAAATGGTCTAAAGGGTCTGGAGTTCTGAGGTTGTTGTGAATTGATCGGAAAATGGGGTGTTCGATTGAATCTGAACGAGTTATTGGGCCTTGGCATGGGTGTCATGCTAGGTTTCGGATGTCTATTGGGCATCCCTGGGTTTTGGTTAAAATTTTGTGCATTTCTAAACTGAACAAAATTCTCTTCTTCCTTTACGAAAGTCATAGCTTGTTCTATATTTACGGGGGATTTCAGACGAACTACTAATTGCAAATTATAGGGCAATCCGTTGATAAACGTTTTTAGAGCAAATTCGTCGTAATGTGGGATTTTGATTAATTTAGTTTCTCTAGTGTCTTGACTTGCATTTAATTTAGAAAACAATAGACTACGAGAGTCTTGTACTCGCATACCAAATTGTGTTGGGTTTTCGCCTTTATATGGCCTTAAGTTTATTAAATCTTGGATCAAGCAATCAATGGATCTTTGATCGGCAAAACTATTTACTAATACTTCTTTTATAAGGCTCCAGGTGTTTAATTCCACTCTGGACGATATTAAATCGGCTGCTCTTCCGGTGAGCTTACCTAAAATCGTATCAAGCAAACAAACATTTATACTGTCAGTAGGGTCTGTCCTATTGAAAAAAGCTTTCAATAAATTCTCTACCGCGGTTATGAAGCGATTTAATAACCTAGGATTCCCATCGAACAGGGGAATGTTATCTGACTGGTACCTCAAAAGTTGGTAGTTAATCACGGGAGGCATGTTATTGCTATTCGAGCTGATTGAGATACTGTTGAATGAGTCAATTAAATCTATCTCGCTGATTAGCTCAATTGTGAAAAATTACAATTAGCTTAATATACACTAATTATTTCAATCTTAAATAAATCGTTTGTTAGAATCCGCAAAACAAATGGAAATGAAAGAGCAATTAACAATCGTACTAATAATTACTTACAATGCTACGAAGAAAAGAACTCTCATGTCGTGTGTCTTCAGGTCAGGCGATTCTTGTCCTTTCCTGTTGATACCTGGCTTGTGTTCTGGACTTGCCGATATGCCTTCGACTCGATGTCCAGGAACTTGTAAGGTTCTGCTGTTCTCTTTCCAGTGGGTCAAGAAGTGTTTTTGGCTTCTAGCAACGTCTTCTTCCGGATCCAGGTCCTTTTCGAGCGAATTCTTGAAGAAACCAACTCAAAAATATGCCCTTTTTGAGTGTCTTGAAAATCCGAACGACTGCGCCAGTTATGTTTCGGATCCCAGAAAACGCGATAAAAAAACACTATTTTATCTTCACTGAAAATTTATTCAAACGAGAAAGAAAGCGAACGTGTAATACAAGCAAATTAATTACAACAAGCCCAGTTCTTAATGATATTCTCCTATTTATACTAAAGCGAGCGTGACGTCACCGTACTGCTGATTCCACTATAAGCAGACTGTAACTGACGTTATTTCGCCAACGCTACAACCAATTTTGTTCAAACCGTCTCCTTTTGGCAAAATAAGCATAATAAGGCCTTAAACGGCAAATCATCAATTTGACTCTAATAGAAGCGGCACTTTTTGACCAAATCGTGTAAATCGTACGATTTCGTGCTATTTCCGTCATTCCTAACAATACTGAGCTTAAAAATCGTCAAATCCGTGCAATCGGCGAGTTTCGTCGGAAATTGCTCGAAAACCACGATTTGGCGTTATTTCGCCAACGCTACAATCAATTTTGTTCAAATCGTCTCCTTTTGGCAAAGTAAGCATAATAAGGCCTTAAACGGCAAATCGTCAATTTGGTTCTAATAGAAGCGGCACTTTTTGTCCAAATCGTTCGATTTGGCGTTATTTCGCCAACGCTACAACCAATTTTGTTCAAATCGTCTCCTTTTGGCAAAATAAACATAATAAGGCCTTAAACGGCAAATCGTCAATTTGGCTCTAATAGAAGCGGCACTTTTTGACCAAATCGTGTAAATCGTACGATTTCGTGCTATTTCCGTCATTCCTAACAATACTGAGCTTAAAAGTCGTCAAATCCGTGAAATCGGCGAGTTTCGTCGGAAATTGCCCGAAAACCACGATTTGGCGTTATCTCGCCGACGCTGCAACCAATATTGTTCAAATCGTCTCCTTTTGGCAAAATAAGCATAATAAGGCCTTAAACGGCAAATCGTCAATTTGGCTCTAATAGAAGCGGCACTTTTCGTCCAAATCGTACGATTTGGCGTTATTGCGCCAACGCTACAACCAATTTTGTTCAAAACGTCTCCTTTTGGCAAAATAAGTATAATAAGGCCTTACACGGCAAATCGTCAATTTGGCTCTAATAGAAGCGGCACTTTTTGTCCAAATCGTGTAAATCATACGATTTGGCGATATTTCGCCAACGCTACAACCAATATTGTTCAAATCGTCTCCTTTTGGCAAAATAAGCATAATAAGGCCTTAAACGGCAAATCGTCAATTTGGCTCTAATAGAAGCGGCACTTTTTGTCCAAATCGTACGATTTGGTGTTATTTCGCCAACGCTACTTCGAATTTTGTTCAAATCGTCTCCTTTTGGCAAAATAAGCATAATAAGGCCAGTTAAATTTGAGTTAAGGAAAAAATTTAAAAAAATGAATATCTCGAAACCGAAACACAAATTAAAACATTTTAATTGAAATAAAATCTTTATTCGAACAGACTAAATAAGCTCGAGCAACTAACAACTAAAAACAAGCACTTAATCTACTGGCTACCTCTTATTTATAGTTAATTAAGCATGACGTCACATATACCGCGAGTATATCACAACAATTTGCTTAATAATTAAATAATAAGAAACTGTGTAGTGTTTACTACCATCTAGAACTTGCGATTAGAAAACGTATTACCCCTAATTGCGATTTAATATTAAGTTCATAATGTTCTGGAAGCCTTATGCATGGTCAGCTTATATTTTAATATAAATAGGGAAAAACGTAGATTTAGGGATCATAATATTTGTAACAGTATTGTTAGTTACATTTGTGTTGTTTCCTGTAAAATAAATTTTTAAAAAATAGTTTGGCTGAACCTCACACTTAACTCGCGAGCCTGGCTAGAGTGGTGATATAACTTTTCCACCCTGAGAGGGACATCGTAACCGGGAGTTTCTATGGCCTAAAATATGTTTGATTCTGGGGTCTTGGGCAGTTTGGATTTTAAATATATTGGCCATATGTTCCTTAATAATACTATTATTATTATTATAATTATGGCGATATACAATAGAACCGTCCAAATACTAGTTCGATCATAATAAAAGTTATTATTTAACAATTTAGCATTTTTATTCTTTCGTAAATTATTTCTTTCAGTAATTCATCAAATTTATTGAGATTCATACGATTTAGATTGGGCAGTTCTATGTCCTTATGTAATACATAATTTGCCTCAGCGATACTTATATCTATTAGCGGTATGGGTTGGAATCTGTGTTTTGATTTTACATTTCCTCTTAAAATGATATTTCTTATTTTAAGATTACATTGGAAGTCTAAATCTATGAGATAAGTCCCGTTTAATCGTATATCCTGTTGTGCGTTTTTACAAGTCTCTATCCCTACTTTATCCTGGGTTGTTACAATTAACCATTTATTTTTATCAATATTTTGTATTTGGAAGTCTTCAATATTAATATACACTGGTTTACAATGGGTGGTATTGTGTTCATACCTTAGAAGTTGAACTTCACACGGTGTATACTCGTGAGATGTAGATAAGTCTGTTCGAGAACATAGGTATTCGTTAGATGAGATATAACGACATGCCTCATTGGCGTAATTAAAACTGTTATTGTTGACTAACAGATACTCAGATTTAGGAATTATCACCTTATATGCCTTATTGTTTTTGATTGGCAAAGGAAATAATTGGAACAAGTTATAGGAGATTACTTCAACTAAAGGGATTTCGATCACGAAAATGATTGAATTGTCCTTAATGAAACTTTTAATCTCCACAGTTTTCTCAATGTTTAATAGATTTTCAATATTCGGGTCGAATGGTAGTTTTCCATAAAAATCTTGTTTGCGCATAGCTTATAGTTCGATTAAAAATTCTTTTGAATTAATTATATTGTTATGAAATGTATTTATTTTAGCAAATGTGATTGCTTATTCTATATTTGAAAGGATATCGTAAATATTCTGGTAAAGGGATGTAATTTGGGCTATGATCATGTGGATCCGGAAAAATTCAAAGAGATTAGCTTCTTTAATATTGACTTGATTAATAACTTCTATTATTTGTTTGACTCGTGACTCTAGGATAGCTTGGTTATGAGATATGTTTTTGATTACCTTTTGAAAGTTATTTATTGACGTAGCTAAAAGCGTCGTTTGTTTATCTAGTGCTAACTTTAAATTATTTTGATTTTGACTAAGTATTTTAATGTCTTGATCGATCCGTTCAGCGCCTTCGTGATCTAAATTTCCTGTTATGGTTTTTATAATGGATCCTAAAGCGTTTATTAGGGCCCTTTTAAATTTTGTTTTGGCGGGGAAAATTTGGTTTATTGGAATGTAAATTTTTTGTTTTAGATTTTCAGTGATAACTAACGAGTTATGAAATTCTATTTTATAGTCTGTACAGTTGTTTATGCTTCTGTGAAGTAAATCAAATTTGGTGTTAATGTCCGAATATTCCTGTAATAAGTTTGTCATGTCAAAAATTTGGATAAAGTCCCAATGGTCAATAATCCTCTGGGTTCTGCCAAGTCGATAGGGTAGAATTCCGGGGTTGTTGTTTAAATTGTGGTATTGAGATTCTCCGAGCGAGAAGGGCCATCTGTAACGAGGGGTCGTTTAAGTTCTTTAATGTGGACTGTTATAATTTGATGGGGACTTTTTGTGTTTTTAATTTTTACTCTATTATGACTTAACTTCTGAATGATTATATACGGTCCAGCAAACTTTGGATGACTTTTATTGCGCGGATTTACATTTCTGTAAACCTTTTGATTAACTTCAAAACCTAGCGTTTCGTTTCCCTGGGTGTTTCTTTTTCCGATTACCTTTTCCTTATGGTGGTCCATTTTTGCTGTAATTTCTTTGAATATTGCATTGACTTTATCTTTATGTGAAGAGACGTAGTCGGAGTAGAAAGTTGTTGAAATTAAATCGAGAGGATTCCTTGAATTTGTGTGTCCCAGAACGAGTTCATGTGGTGAAAACTTTGTTGTGTTATGAATTGCACTGTTATACGCGATTATAGCGTAGGGAATTAACTCGGTTACTGGCATGGTTTTATCCCTTTGTTTCAGAATCCTAAGGTGTTCAATCAAAATGGAATGGAATCGCTCGACTGGCGAATTTGACTCGTGATGTCGGGGGGTGGTAAAGTGGATGTTTATTTTTTGAGTTTTCAGAAATTCCTTTACCAATTCATTACTGAATTCTTTACCGTTGTCGCAAGTTATGGTTTCAGGACAGCCAAAAAAAGAAAAGAAGTTAACAAGTTTATCACAAACTGATTTAGCGTTCCTATCATAAGGATAGGCTTGTCCGAATTTGGATAATTTATCGACGATCGTCAGGAAGTCTTGTTTTTCGAAAGTGAAGGTGTCTAAGTGCAGCATCTGAAAGGGTTTACTTGGTGTTCCAGTTTTAGTGAGGGGAACATAAGATTTGAAACGACAATACTTGTTAGTCTGGCAGATGACACAATCATTAATAAATTTGATTACATCACCTTTCATATTTGGCCAATAGTAAATTCTTTTTAATCGCTCATATGTTTCTTCGATTCCTCTATGGTTTTCCTTGCCTTGATGTTGATGTGTGATAAGCATGACTTTTTCTTCTTCGTCCGAAATGTTGTTAAGTAATTTTGTACAAATTTGTATTTTTAAATTTTGAAAATACTTTAAGTACGTTTCAGTGAATCTAAGTATTAAATCTTTATCAAAGAAATAAATATAACAAGGCTTTTCTCTAGTCATATACTCCTGAATAAATTGTTTTATTATCTCAATGGTGTCGGGTAACATTACGTGATTTATCGAAGTTTTGTTGAGACGTTCATTTTTACATTTAATTTGCGGATGAGGGGATTTTTTTACCAAGAATTGCAGGAATTTATTATTTATCATTTCGTCACGTATGCTGAGTCCTGAGTTCTCATGATCTGCTTGTTGACTATGTACTGTTATATCGGATTCTGTAATGTCAGGAATGTTATGGGAATGGAATTGTATTCCGGATGTCGTGAGTTATATGTTCGTAACCCGAAATTATATTTTTAAAAAAACACTGATTGAAATTTAGGGCGACTTTATTCACAAAGAACTAAGACTCTTAATATTAATTACTAACAGACGACTCTTACTGACTGACTCCGGATTACGCGATTTCTACTTTTATATAAAATAAGTTGTTGACTAAGTGGTTTTAATTCCTTTGTTCGATGTTCTAGATGGTCATGTAACTCCTTCCCCTTCAGTTTCGGCTTCCGAGTTTTCAAGGAAGCTGAATAGTTTCCTCTTCATTTGTTGGCTTCTTCTTCAGTTTGGGTACTATGAATTTTTTCCATATCAGCATACTGCAGATTATTATTGCAAGCAGATATGCAAATATTGCCCATAGACTGGGTGTTATGGAGATATTTTCCATTGGTTCCAAAGGCTGGTTTGGTATTTCTTCTAATTTTCCTTTCCATGTATGAAGTTCGTCCAAACTGACACTGGGTAAATGCACGCTTAGGTTTAATGTTGGCGTTAGTTCAGCTTCTTCCGATAATTTCGGGAACCAAATTGGTTGTGCTTTGACTTCTATGACATCAGCTTCACCGCGTATCTTCCGTTTGTTAATAGTCACTTGACACTGTGTTGGTAGCTGGAGTAAAAATGTCCCTTTCAAGTTTTGCATCTCGCTTCCTTCTTCTGGGCATTGCATAAGTACAGGTGTTTCATCCGGAATCACTACTATCCATTGGAAAAGTCTTTCTAATCTATCTATAATTACCTCCTTAATTACTATTTGAGTTTGATTACAATTTATATTGGTCCTTTTATTACTTAACAAACCTATTTCACAAGGAATGCTATTATTTATTTCTATCAAATCCTTATTACTACACATGTATAAATCTAATTTAATCAATTTACAACTTTCTGTATAGTAGGTGTAATGCATTTGGGTTATCACTAAATATTTTTCTTGTGGAATCACAACTCTGAACTGACCCTTTATGTAAATCGGAATCGCATATAAATGGAAATAGTCAAACATTTGATCATGAACGATTGGTATATGTAATATATATACTATTTTATTATTCAAAACAAAACATTCTAAATTTATCAATGTCTCAAATGTCGGAGTATTCTCCAAGGTAACCGATGTGGGTAACTTGTCTGTACCTAATCCTTTTTCTAATTTCTTTAATTCCAAAAACAAATCTTTTACCTTAATTATACTTGGATGCATTAGTCCTATTTTTGCAAATAAAATTAAATTTTCCATATCTTGTAGTATTACATATATCATTTCATACATGTTTATTATTTCATTTACTGCTTCTTTCAGAAAAATACAAACTTTATTGTTTCCAAATTCCCGTACATAAGGTAAAATTTCATTTATCTTATCTTCGATCAATTTATTATTTTTGTTTAGTCTTTGTATTGTTGCATTAAATGCTTTAATCATGTTTATGGCTAAAGACTTATGAATTTGTATTTCTCTGTTGGAATTCCTACGTAATTCATTAATTTCCCTATCATATCTTTCTCCATCTTTGGCATCAAGATTTTTTGTTACAGCTTTGAACATCGATCCAATTATGTTAACTAATCCTCGTTTGTTTCGATTCGGATGAGGAATTAATTCGTTTAATTTTGTAATCACCTTTTCTTGAACAAATTCCATTATTTTAATAAAATTCTTTAGTTCATTCAGATACGGTTTTTCTAATTTCATATATTCAATGGTATTAGTTATGTTTTCTGACCTTGAATATAATATGTTTATTTCATTTATAATTAAATTTAAGTCGCAATAGTGTAACATTATATGTGTTGATTTTACTATCTTCGCATTTCCTATTTTCAATGGTAATATGCCGGGATTGTTTTTCAATTCCTTTATTTCGATTGAAGTTCCAAGTATAAATTTGATTATGCTGAAAATAATTATCATAATTAATATATGTAGATATAACTATGGATTGTTGATTTCTAATGTTATTTAATTGTTAAAACTATATTTTCTCCTAAAAGGACGTTTCAAGTTATCCATATGAACTTTCTTATTGTCCGTCGTAGTTACCGTTTTCCTAGCTGGGTTTACTGTTTTTATGATTGTTGGTTCATGAAATGGATCACCTGATTTTTGCCTAATGTTTTTCTTTACATAAATTTGTTGATTTTCTTCAAATAAAATTGGTTTATCTTTATCTTTGTTAGATTTCTCTGCAATTTTTTCTTTTAATTCCACTTGGCTTTCATTTATTTTTGAATAAAGAATTTTTGTTCTTTCCCTATGATCATTTACATAATCGGTCATTAATATCTTATTAATATCTATATCAAATGGGTCATCACTATTCATATGTCCATTAATTATATCTATTGGTTTGAAATTCGTTGATGAATGAATTGTATGATTATAGGCCAGTATGGCGTATTGTAGTTTCTTGGTTATTGAGGTATTTTTTTGTCCTTGATTATTTAAGAGTCTCACATGTTCCGTTAAAGTAGAATGTAGCCTTTCAATCATTCCGTTTGATTTCGGGTGGTCAGGTGAACAAAAGTGAACATTAATTTTATGAGTTTGTAATAATTCTGTTACTACCGCATTTTTAAATTCAGTCCCGTTGTCTGTTATTACTTGTTTCGGGATTCCGTGATGTGAGAAGAATAAAATTAAATTATCTGCTATTTTTGTTGCATTTAAGGAATTGATCGGATATATTTGGGCGTATTTTGAAAAACTATCAATTATTGTTAAGAATTTTTGCTTATCTATAGTATACGTGTCCAAATGAATTATTTCGAATGGTTTGCCTGCCGTGGGGGTGATATTAATTTCCATCCTTATGGGGTTCCTTTCATACTTACTTCTTTGACAGATTTCGCATTGATTAATGTAATTTTGTATTGAAATTTTTAAATTTGGCCAATAATATTTATTTTTTATTCTTTGTTCCGTTTCTTCAATTCCCCTATGATTTGATTTGCCTTCATGATACGCTTTAATTACTTCTTGTATTTCATCTTCTTCTATTACATCAATTAATTTTATCATACATCTTTTAAATTTTAACGATGGCCACTTAAAGTTTTTCCTCACTATTTCACAGAATTTTGGGTACAGTTTTGGGTCTTCAAAGTAAATCGAGTAGAGTTTTTCAGGAGCTATGTTGTCTCTTATAAATTTCATTATATCATATTCCATATTTTCTTCCGAGATTTGTAAAATATATCGCCGTTTCGTCCCGAATAAAGTGATTAATTTCGGTTTTGCCGGTGAATGATATACTGCTGATATCAGTATCTGATTTGCTCCATAGTTCACTGCGGTTTCAGCAATTGGTATACCCACAACTGGATCTTGTTCCTGATTCGTATGTACTGTCTCATTTTCAATAGCTTCTTCTACATTTTCACTAGGAATTTCGTCTTGCTCTTGGTCTAAGTTTACAATCATTGAAGTTTGGTCATCCGACGGTCCTGCTTTATTATTAATTTCCTCTTGCAATGATTTATTGAAATCATCCATATATTTTACTAATTCCGAAAATCCATCCGTTTCTTTTATATGGAGTTCTATTCTACTCAAAGCATCTGCATTAGTATTATATTTTCCTTTTTTATAAATTATGTTGTAATCAAATTCCTCGAGCCTGATTCTCCATCTTAATAATTTAGATGAAGGGTCTTTTAAATTGAAAAGCCATTGTAGAGGTTTATGATCCGTGATAATATTAAATTTTCTTCCAAATAAGTATGGTCTGAAATATTTAGTTGCCCAAACTAGACATAAACATTCCTTTTCGATGGTCGAATATCTCTGCTCGGATTCATTTAAAGTTCTCGATGCATAGGCTATTGGTAAATCTTGTCCAATTGTTCCTTGTGATAAAACTGCTCCCAATGCTACATTACTAGCATCACAAGTGACATTAAATGGTTTATCGAAATCAGGGTATTGTAGAATTGGTTCATTCATTAATATGTTTTTACAATCTTCAAAACATTGCAAAAACTCTTGATTGTGTACAATTTTTGCTCCTTTTTTAAGACATTTGGTTAATGGTTTTGTTAAGTTAGCGAAATTGTTGATGAACTTTCTATAATATCCAAGTAATCCCAAGAATCCTTTGATTTCTTTTGTGGTTTTTGGTATTGGGTAATTTTTTATTGCAACAATTTTATCAGGGTTTGGTTTTACTCCATTTGGTGTCACTACATGACCTAAATACGCTACCTCCTTTCTTAAAAATTCACTTTTGTCTAGTTGTATTTTGAAATTGGCTTTTCTTAATCTTTCAAACACGGATTTAAGTTTATCTATATGCTCTTGTAATGAGGTTGAAAAAATTATTATGTCATCGAGATAAACGAGACATTTTTCATTTTGAATTCCTCTCAAGATGTTATCCATTACTCTTTGAAAGGTGGCTGGAGCGTTTTTCAACCCAAATGGCATTCTCGTGTATTCGAAGTGTCCTTGATCAGTACTGAAAGCTGTTTTCTTCATGTCTTCTTTTTCCATTTCTATTTGATGAAATCCACTTGCCAAATCAAGTGTAGTAAAATATTGACATTTACCAAGTTTGTCAAGCAAGTCCGTAATATTTGGCAAGGGATATTTATCGTCAATTGTTTTTTCATTTAGTTTTCTGAAGTCTACACAAACTCTCCATTTTTGTTTACCCGAACTGTCCTTCTTTTTGGGTACCACCCAAATGGGTGCAGACCATGGTGAATCGCTAGGTCTAATTATATTTTGTTCCAACATTTCGGCTATTTGTCTCTGTACTTCAGTTCTGTGTATAAATGGGTATCTATATGTTTTAGCATACACTGGTAACTCATCGGTCGTCTTGATTTTATGTTTAATTTGACTTGTAAATGTCAAGGGCATTCCCTCTCTGTAAAATATATCTTCGTATTCATTGCATAACTTCATAATTTCCAGTTTTTCTTCAGCATTTAAATGTTCAGTACGTATTTTAAGGGGTTCCAATTTTTTCTGTTCATCATGAATTAAGTTCAAATCTATCCTTAAATCAGAATTAAGTCCTTCATCTTCATCATACTTTTCTACTTCAAACGGTTCGGTTAAATTTAATGTAATGTCTTTGCATGAGTTGTTTAATATAGTAGTTATCGCTTGTCCATTTCTTGCAGTAATTATGCAATTTGGAATTTCACAGTCCTTAATTTTTTGATACGGTAACAACGCTTCGCCATTTTGAATACTGGTTTTTACTTTTACAACTTGTTTACTCCTCGCCGCGATAGTTATATTATGTATTTGCGATTTTGATCTATAGAATTTTAACTTAATATTTGCACAAGGTGTGTGTAAATATCCCTGTTCATAATCTAGTATTGCTTGTAAGAGTTTTAAATTATCCATACCTAACAATCCATCAAACGAGTCATGGATCTTGAATAAATGGAACTTCATCTTATGTTCCTTCGGTAAATTGAATATTTCTGACGTTGGAATATTTGCACTATACTTATGTGCCGATTGTTGATACTATAAACGGATCTTCTTTAATAAATTTTGGAAAATGTTTGAATGCTTTCTCTGGGTCCAAAAATGATTTTGAAGCACCACTATCAATTAATATTTTTAAATTAAATTCCGGAAAGATAACATACGAAAGTTCTCCGATTCCGTTGTTGTTTAATATTATGACTTCAGGTTCTACGTTATATCGTCTTGCAGGCGAGTTCCAGTAAAATTTGCGTCATTATATGAAAAACAATTTTCTGCTGAGTTGGCATGTACGTGGCTTCTTGAATATTCCGATTCACAAGGTTCGCGTCGCGACTGGGTGTCGGGTTGACTTCCTTTGTTTATGTTATTCATGTTTACGGTGTCGTCTTCGCTTCTGACTATATCAGCATTATACAATTCCTCAACTGCGAAGTTAGGAGTTTGGTTTCTGTTTCTAGTAAACTGATTCGATTCACGGTAATTATTATTATTATTAAAATTATTATTGTTAAACGTTCTGCCCGTTTGTCTGGTAGACATGCTCATTGGAGTTGGCTTAGGCAGTGGTTTATTTTGATTAGGTCTAAATACGTTTGTCGAGGGTCTAGAATTATACATTGAATTATTTTGAAAGTTAGGTCGTGAAAAATGATTTTAGAAATTAGGTTGTGAAAAATTTCCTTGTTGATAAAATGAGTTAAAATTTGGACGCCTAAAATTTTCCGTTTGATTAAAAGAGTTATAATTTGATCTTTGAAATTGATTATTATAATTATTCAAAGGTGTACGATATCGTGTTGATTGGACAAAAGGTCTTCCAGATGATTTTGGTCTGTTACTATAATTATTATTTGATTGCAAATAGTGAATATTACTTTCTTCCATCACAAATTGTAACGCTTGTGGAAGATCTTGTGGCCTCATGCACCTAATATTGGTACCTAATGGTTCTTTTAAACCTGACAAAAACGTTTTAAGGGCTAATTCATTATATAAATCCTTTTTCAGACTTCTTGCCTGATCTGTAGTTTCATGAGAGTCTGTATAAGAACATAGTAAATTTAATATATGTAAAATTCTATCATAAAATTGTTCAGGATTCTCTTGGTTTTGTTGTCTTAACATTACTAGGTTCCTATTCAAACAAGCCTCATCCCTTTGGTCAGCAAAATGTCTATTTAATATAATTTTTACTTCTTCCCAAGTATTCACACTTTGAGTTCCTAATACTAATTTAGCATTTCCCGTAAGTTTCCCTATTATGCAGTTTAAAAGATAAATATTTTGGAAGTGATTAGGTTGCTGTTTCTTATAGAAAGTATCTATAACAGATTGACACACAGACAAATACCTACCCAAATCGTTTGGGTTTCCGTCAAACTGCGGAATACAATTCAAATATTCAGATTTAAATTCAGCCATCTTATTATCTATAAAATTATACGTTTCCGATTTTTGTGAAACGGAGTCAGTTAAGGGTTCGCTAATATCTAAAGTAGCTATTTGGCTTAATAATTCTTCAACTTCAGACATAAAGAATATGCAATATATGTGCCCAAATACACTTACAATAGTACAATGATTATTTTCTTGAACATTCTAAGATGCAATACTTGGTCAGCGATTTATGTCTGGTCCGTGGCTGCTTCTTCTTTGCTCAAGTCTCTTGATTCTCTTCTTCGTAGGTACGCACCGGATTTGCTCTGGTTAGTTCGTGTTGAAATTCAACGTCCAACACAAGCCCGTCACAATATCCTATATCGACTGCGCCAGTTATATGTTCGTAACCCGAAATTATATTTTTAAAAAAACACTGATTGAAATTTAGGGCGACTTTATTCACAAAGAACTAAGACTCTTAATATTAATTACTAACAGACGACTCTTACTGACTGACTCCGGATTACGCGATTTCTACTTTTATATAAAATAAGTTGTTGACTAAGCGGTTTTGATTCCTTTGTTCGATGTTCTAGATGGTCATGTAACTCGTGTTTGATGTCTGTTGGCTGGTGTTTGGTTTATCGTCGTTATTCTCAGTAACTTGATCGTTTTGTTTTGCAGTTACTCCTAAGTAATTCCTAATGTTATCATCTGAGTCGTCGGGATTGTTGATGATAGATTCATTTTCATAAATGTTCAATTGTATGCGAGACAAAGCATCTGCGTTGGTATTTTGACGTCCTTTCTTATATATAATTTGGTAATGGAATTCTTCTAGGCGTAAACGCCACCTCACTACTTTGTAATTTGGTTCTTTTAAGTTAAAAAGCCACACGAGGGGCCTGTGGTCCGTATAAATGTAAAATTTTTTGCCGAATAGATAGGGTCGAAAATATTTACATGCCCAAACTATCGCTAATAACTCTTTTTCAATCGTGGAGTATTTCGTTTCGGACTCATCTAATGTACGAGATGCGTACGCTATCGGTTTATCGTTGGGAATTGGGCCTCGAGATAATACGGCTCCAATAGCAAAGTTACTCGCGTCAGTAGTCAAAAGGAAAGGTTTAGAGAAATCTGGGTACTGCAGAATCGGGGAATTGATTAGAAGTTGTTTACAGTGATCAAATGCACCAATGAATTCGGGTGTGTGTGATACTTTGGTATCTTTTTTGAGGCACTTACTTAACGGCTTAGTGATTTTTGCAAAGTCTTTAATAAAGCGTCTGTAATAACCGACTAGCCCTAAGAAAGATTTAATTTCTTTTGGGGTTCTTGGAATGGGAAAATTTTTTACCGCGTTGATTTTATCCGGGTTTGGTTTTACACCATCGCTACTCACAACGTGTCCTAAATATTGAACTTCTTTTCGTAGAAATTCTGATTTTTCGAGTTGAATTTTGAATCTCTTAATCTGGTAAAAACTTGTTTTAATTTTTCGATATGTTCCTGGAGGCTTGTACTGAATATAATGACATCGTCTAAGTAAACGAGACATACTTCATTTTGCAATCCGCGTAAAATATTGTTCATGACTCGTTGAACAGTTGATGGAGCATTTTTAAGACCAAAAGGCATTCTCAAAAATTCATAATGACCGTTATCAGTCGTAAATGCTGTCTTGGGAATGTCGCGTTCATCAATTTGGATCTGGTGAAATCCGTTTGCGAGGTCTAGCGTCGTAAAATAATGGGCTTTACCTAGTTTATCTAAAATTTCTGTAATGTTTGTCGTGGCGCGTCGACCAATTTTCTGTAGTGACGTAACCACTCGCTTAAACAGATTCGCCAGGTGTCTTGGCACCAAGTTATATAAAGAAAAGAATGAATTGCTTATCCACATTTATTAATGATATATCAAAAATGATTTTTCTTGGCATTGACACACACACACCATGCCCTTCTTTTTTAAATGAACAGCCTCCCCACCAATCAACTTGCTGGTATCACCAACAGTGCAACCACCGCTTAAGATGACAGAGAACATAAAAACAATAATACCAAATGTACGATAGATAGTCCTGAACAATGTTAGGCAAAGTAAACTTATCATCCACGGTTTGTTCGTTGAGTTTCCTGTAGTCTATGACCATGCGCCATTTTTGTTGGCCTGAATGATCTAGTTTTTTCGGAACAACCCATATGGGTGATGACCATGGTGAATTGGAATTTCGAATAATATTTTGTTCTAACAGATCTTGTATTAGCCTTTTGACCTCGGAACGGTGAATTTCGGGATATCTATACGTTTTAGTAAAAATTGGACTTTCGTCCTTTAACTTTATCTGATGTTTAATCGCATTTGTAAATGTCAAAGGAATGTTTTCACAATGGAAGATATCGCGGAATTCGCAACAAAGCCTATGGATATGATTTCTCTCTTCAAAATTGCAATGGTCTAAATTGATTTTGTTAAGATTGGCTTTGAGTAATTCATCAACATTTCGGTCTGAGGTCTCTTGAACAGGAGAATGGTCTAGAAAATTTAATTTATTTATATCTATTGGTTCGATGTCAAATGGTTCCTTGAGTTGTATTTGTACTGGGTTTTCTTGAGGATTTAAAGCGGTGGTCAGGGCCGTGTAATTTTGAACTTTGACTAAACATTCGGGAATTTCGACTTGTTCGAGCTTCTGATAAGTGATAATTCCATAACCATTAGCCATTTTAACAGGAATGTGGATTTTGTGAATACTCCTGGGTTCGATCACGATGTTTGATTTCTGGGAATCCAAAATTCACGTTTCTGGGTTTTGAATATTGTAATGAATAGGTAGTTCTACCTTTGGTAATCGTAGTACACAAGCGTTAAAATCTAAATTAGTGTTCAATTGTTTCATAAGGTTTAAACCTATGAGACCTTCGAATTTATCGGAAAAATCGAAAAGCAAAAATTTGTGGGAACCCATTGTTCGCAAGGTGGGAAATATCGGTAATATGGCGACTTCATTATGGAATGACATGGCATGTGCTGTTTGCACTTGGAACAACTCCTCTTTAATCAGTTGGGGAAAGCTTTTGTGTGCGATCTGGGGTTTTATAAAGCTTCTAGTACTGCCTGAATCCAATAAAAATTTTGCATTAAGTTCTGGTAAAAAGATGTATGGCAGCTGGGTGTCGATGTTGTTGAGAATTATTACGTTACGTTGTTGTCTTGGCTGGTCATTGGAACATTTGGGTTTTCCATTTTATTTCCTTCGTCAAATTCTTGATTAGCGGAATAGTTAATGTGATAGCTAGTATCAGTCATCGGGTCGTAGTTAGTATCGAAAGGTTCATAGAAGTTTTCTGGGAAATAGTCTTTGTATGATTCATCAAATCCTTCTGCACAAGATTCATTGTTGGGGGTGTACTGTTCGGATGGTTGAGAATGAATTTCTGGTTATAGAGTTCATGATTAATAAAGTTTTTCCTTGGGGTTATCACTGTGTTACCAGAACTAGTGTTCATCGGTTCAATATTCCGATTTAGATTAGTTCTGCGTGACATTTGACCGAATGGCGGTCTGGGGGTGAAAATACTCTGGCGGAAAGTATTTGATTGATTTGTAGGGAGGAGATTTGGTCTCGGCTGATGAGTCTGTTGATAGGAATTAGAAAATGCTGGTCGAGGGAAATTATTTTGTGGTGGATAGTATGAGGGTGGTCTGAAGAAATTAGTACTTTGAGGCCATTGTGAATTGTGTGGTGTTGACAGAGTCTGGTTGAAATTATTTGCAGGATTGGGTCTACTTAAGGGAGTCATATTATGTTTGGGGTATCTGTTGGGTATTCCAGCTTTATTACCAAAATTTTGAGTATTTCTGAATCGAATAAAATTTTCCTCTTCTTTTACAAACGACATTGCTTGTTCTAGACTAGTAGGGAATTTTAGCCTAATCACTAGCTAAAAGTTGTAAGGCAGTCCATTAATGAAGGTTTTCAAAGCAAACTCATCATAATGTTGAATTTTAATCAATTTAGTTTCATTACTGTCTGGTCCTACATTCAATTTAGAAAATAGCAAGCTTCTAGAATTTTGTACTCTCATGCCAAATTGTATCGAGTCTTCGTATTTTAACGGTTTTAGATTAATCAAATCTTGTATAAGACAGTCAATAGATCTCTGATCAGCAAAGCTATTGATTAATACGTCTTTTATGAGAGTCCATGAACTGAGCTCTATTCGGGATGAAATTAGATCTGCTGCTCCACCAGTAAGCTTATTCAAAACAGTATCAAAAAGACAAATATTTATAGGGTCATTTGGTTCCGTACGATTAAAAAATGCCTTTAACAAATTCTCCACTGCTGTGATGAACCTATTGAACAGCCGGGGATTCCCGTCAAAAAGAGGGATATTGTCCGTTTGAAATTTCAAAAGTTGGTAATTGATCGGGGCCATCTCTTTGTTAGTTGGATGGATCGAAATGTTATTAAAAATTTCACTAAGGTCAATTTCGTTGATAGACTCAATTGTGGAAGTTCAATTTCTTAACAACAAAAAAAAATTCTAACACTATCAGTTATTCAAACTACGCTAGATTAAATGGTTTGTTCTGCGATATTGATTGTCAAAAAGCAAAATAACGCAACAAAACAAAAAAAATTAAAATAAACAGTAAAATTAATAATAACTTACAGTGTAATCAATAGCAAAATTTGCATGCTTCTTGTGATCGAAGTGGTACTTTCCCTGTCTCAATGGCCCGTAGAGTTGACGATGCTTGTCCTTTCCTATGGACATACAATGGGATTCTGGACTGATCGATATTAATTCGATCTGTGTCCAGGGCTTGAAGAATCTCGCTGAGCTGTCCGATGATCCAGGTTATGCTTTAGCGTCCAGGGTCTCCCTTGATAGGTACTGTCGCTATCTGTGAAACCTCTTGATTTCAGGTCCCTTTAAGTAAATTCTTAATAGAAACCGCTTCAAAATATGCCCTTTCGAGCGTCTCAAAGATCCGAACGACTGCGCCAGTTAGATTTGAGTTCCGGAAAAAATTTAAAAAAATTAATTTTTCGAAACTGAAACACAAATTAAAACACTTTAATTGAAATGAAATCTTTATTCGAACAGACTAGATAAGTGCGAGCAACGAACAACTAAAAACAAGCACTTAATCTACTGGCTACCTCTTATTTATAGTTAATTAAGCATGACGTCACATATACCGCGGGCCTGGTTAGAATGGTGATATAACTGGCCTTAAACAGCAAATCGTCAATTTGGCGTTATATCGCCAACGCTACAACCAATTTTGTTCAAATCGCCTCCTTTTGGCAAAATAAGCATAATAAGGCCTTAAACGGCAAATCGTCAATTTGGCTCTAATAGAAGCGGCACTTTTTGACCAAATCGTGTAAATCGTATGATTTCGTGCTATTTTCGTCATTCCTAACAATACCGCGCTTAAAAATCGTCAAATCCGTGAAATCGGAGAGTTTCGTCGGAAATTGCTCGAAAACCACGATTTGGCGTTATTTCGCCAACGCTACAACCAATTTTGTTCAAATCGTCTCCTTTTGGCAAAATAAGCAACTTAACTCACAGGAACAGCGAGATTCTTAAAAAAAATTATTTTTAATTTTTAAAACACAAAACAACTAAGAACAATAATTATATTATAATCTGAATTAATTATGAATACAATCTGAATCTTAACAATAGTTGCGTTGCGTTAAATAGTCAGAGTCTTGTCTAGTCAGCTCCTTTGTGTCGACGTCACTGGTAGTCGTCCCATAACTCCTCCCTTCTCAAATTGAGCTACTCTGGCTACGGGGTAGGTTTAGGATTGGGTTAATGGATTTTCCCTCAGTGGTCGTTGGTGGTATTCGTCTCTGGGCTAACCTTTTATACAGTGTATATACTATTATTATTATCAACATGACATAAATTAGTATTGTCCATAAGCTAGGAGGGGTTGAAACTGGGTTATATAATAATTCAGGGTTATTTTCTTGAATTTCACTTTTAAGTCTGTGGAGTTCATCGAGTTTCACTTCTTGAAGCTGGAAGTTCAAGTCCAAGTGCGGGAGTTTTGGTGGTTGATCGTCTAGCCTGGGGAACGTTATTGGCTCGTTCGTGGTGGTTGTTGAGCGATCGTTATTGATTACTATATCTTCTCCTTCAGCTCAGCATTCTTCGGGTACGGTTAGGAGAAAGCTTCCTGATATCCTGTTGTATTCTTCTTGACCATTACACTTTAACTTGATAGTCTTTTCTGTCGGAATTATCAGGACCCATCTGTCTGACGATCTATCCGATTAGCTATTGCCCGAGTAATGGTGACATCGATTTGTTGACAATTTGCACTGGCTTGCAATGAATTTAACAATTGTGTTTCGCAGGGACCATTCTCGCTTGTTTCTTCTAGGATTTCGGGTTTACAGATGAACAGGTTTTGGGATGTTCTTTTGCATGCTTCTTCCGGGTAGGCGTAGTGATCTTGATTCAGTATTAGGTATTTTCCGCGAGGTATGACTGCCCTGAATTGACTCTGACGTCTGACAGGTGTTGAGTAGAGATGATAGTAATCGAAATTATCGAGATTTGTTAATGGAATGTTTAATAGATAAGTGATTCTACCATTCAAAATAAAACTTTCAACTTCTATAACTTTTTCGTATTCGAGAATATTTTTTAAGGTTATCTGTAGAGGAAGGTTTTGAGGTTTTACTTTAATCTCTAGTTTCTTTAATTCTAGGAACAAATTCGCAGTTTCCATTATGCTGGGATGGAAGGTTCCTAGTTTGGCAAACGTGATAGAGGTTTCAATGTGTTGTAGCATTGAATCGATTATCTCGTAGAGATTGATTATTTGAATTAGTATATCTTTAATGAAATACATATTTTCTTTAGAGGCTGTTTCCTGTGTCATGTATCCTATTTGTTTGATACGTTGCTCCATTATTACTATATTTTTCATCATTTGATAAATGGTTAGATTGAAATTCTCGATTACGCTGAGAGAGATTGAGTTTTGTTTTTGGATACTAATTTTTAGTTTATTCTGATTTTGTTGTAGTTCGTTTATCAAGTTTTCGTAGTGGATTCCGTCATTGGCATCCAAATTATCGGTTATGGCTTTGAAAATTGAACCTGCTACATTGATTAGACCTCTTAGATCTTTGGGGATGAGGTATGATCTGATAAATTTTTCTCTCTACTCTCCTTTGTGTTAAATTCAATATTTTGAGATAATTAGCGCAATTATTATAATAGTCTGTGTTTAATACGAGGGAGTTCGAGATGGTTTGAGTCTTGTTGTCTAGTTTGTTGGCTTCCTCTATAATAGGATTCAAGTCATAGTAATGTATCAATTTGTGCGTCTGTACTGTAAGTTTTGCTTGTCCAAGTTTGTAGGGTAAAATTCCAAGGCTTTCGTCCAATTGTCTTAGGGTTATTCGGCTTTCTTCTGCGAATATGCCCGCCGAAAGGCTGAAATGAATATTTTTAATTTTAGTCGAAGCTGTACTTATTTCGAAACGGTCGTTTTAAGTTGTCCATGTGGATCTTTTGGCGTGACTCTGTTTCAACCGTCTTTCTATTTTTACGGACGTTTTTTATTTTTTCTGGACCGGTAAATTTATCAGATAATTTTTGCCTAGAATGTTTTTTGATGTATACCTGTTGTTGATTTTCGAATTCATTAGGACTTTCGCGGGTTTCATTGATTTTTGTTATCAGTTTTTCTTTATTGTCTGCGAGTTTTTGGTTAATGTCCACATAGTGTAATCGTGCCTTTTCTTTATGTACATTGACGTATTCTGTTAATAGTAATTGGTCGAGTTTTATATCGAAAGGGTCACTGGGTGATATGTGGCCATTTATGACAGCTACGGGTTTCATTTTTGTAGCTGAGTGTATGGAGTTATTATAGGCCAAAATTGCGTATACCATTTTTTGTGTGATGGTATTTTCCGAGAAATCTTGCTGATTTAGTAGGCGTATATGTTCCTGTAATGTGGAGTGTAGGCGCTCCACCATTCCGTTTGATTTTGGGTGATTCGGGGAACAAAAGTGGATTTTAACTTTGTGCAATGTTAAGAGTTCCGTTACCGTAGCATTTTTAAACTCGGCCCCGTTATCAACTACTATTTGCGAAGGGATTTGATGATGTGAAAAGAAGAGAAGCAACTTATCTACGATTTCTGTACCTGAAAGATTTGCTAGAGGATACGCTTGTGCATATTTAGAGAAAGCATCGATTATTGTTAGAAATTTCGTATTTTCGACCGTGAGGGAGTTATCTATGGTCCCGGACTATAGACCATAGGGAACAAAAGCTGACTCAGGACCTTTTATTAATATAAATAGGATTCCAGTATATTTGTTAGGCAGTCTTTAGTTTTATAACATTGTTGTGATTTTTGCAGTTATTTAATAAACGGTTCGTTCGAGTTCTTCATCCATTTCGTTTTTTCCATTTAATAAAGTTTTTAAAAAATATAAGTTGGAGATAAGAAAACATAACTGGCGCAGTCGGGAACGGATAATCTAAAGGGCTCGTGTTGTAAGTGCTTCGCGAACTAACCAGACGATATCTGGTACGAATCTACGTGAAGAATTCTCAAGATTTTGAAGAAATTGAAGCAGCCTGGAGCAGACTCATATTGCTAGCCAGGCGCCGCTTCAAGAGATGCTGAAAAAGTTAATTATTGTATTGGGGTAAGTACATTTGGGTTACTGACATTGTAAATTTATGACTGATATTGAGGAACTATTTAGTTGTATAGCCACTTTAAGATTAAACGAGCAAATAATTGATCCTGCTTCACAAGAATCGGAAGCGCATAAATTAGTTGAAATGGCTGAATTTAAACCCGAATATTTAAATTGCATTCCTCAATTTGATGGAAACCCGAACGACCTAGGAAGATATTTGAGTGTGTGCCAATCGGTGATTGATACTTTTTACAGGGCACAGCAACCAGAGAGTTTTCAGAATATATACTTATTAAATTGTATAATTGGGAAGCTCACGGGCAACGCAAAATTAGTTTTAGGCACACAAAATGTGAATAATTGGGGGGAATTAAAAGCAATATTAAACAGGCATTTCGCGGATCAAAGAGACGAGGCCTGTCTAAATTGCGACCTAGTAATGTTAAGGCAACGTAATAACGAAAACCCTGAACAGTTCTATGACAGGATTCTCCATATTCTGAATTTAATATGTTCTTATACGAATACTCATGAAACTACCGAACAAGCAAAAAGTTTGAAAAAGAACTTATATAACGACCTTGCTTTAAAAACATTCTTGTCGGGACTTAAGGAACCTCTGGATACAAATATTAGGTGCATGAGACCGCGTGACCTTCCACAAGCACTTCAGTTTGTTAATGAAGAAAGTAACATTCGTTACCTAAGATCTAGCAGTAATTTATCAGGACCGAACACTAGACCGTTTAATTCATCGCCAAGGAATCAACCAAATTCTAATATTCGTAATGATCAATTCCGAAGACCGAATTACAACATCTTCGATCAGCCAGGAAATTTCCAAAGGAATAGCTATAACCCTTTCAATCAACAAGGTCATGTGTGACAACCAAATTTCCAAACCAATACTACGTTCAACAATAGACCATCCACCAATGTCTTTAGGCCGAACCAGAATAAGCCTTTGCCTGACCCAACTCCGATGAGTATGTCCACCAGAAGGACCGGTAGATCATTCCGATCGAATAATAATAATTTCGGCAATTTCAATAATCATCAAAACTCAAACCGTCCTAATTGTAACTTTACGTTCGAGGAATTGTACAACGTAAACACTTCCCATGACCCGAGTAACATTGGTGACCCGAAAATTTCCTGCGAAGCATGCGACGGCGACACGAGGATGCAATATGATTCGTGTCATCCGGAGTACGTGAGGAACGATATAAATGATGACGCAGCAAACAGGTGCATTCCATCCGGTGACGCAAATTTTATGGGAACCAGCCCGCAAAACGAGCCAACATAGAACCTGAAACCATTACGCTAAATACCAATGGTTCAGGGGAATTATCATACATTATTTTCCCCGAACAAAATCTAAAATTACTCATCGATAGCGGATCAACTAGATCTTTCTTAAATCCGGAAAAAGCAAACAGATATTTTCCAACGGATATTAAGAAGGATCCATTTGTAGTCTCAACGGTATTTCAAAGTTCCGCGCATGACTATAGCGTGACTATTCCTACCCCACAAATTTTTAAATTACCAAAGAACCACAGGATGAAATTTTATTTATTCAGGTTTCACGATAAATTCGACGGACTAATAGGGATGGATAATTTAAAAATCTTAAGAGCTAAACTAGATTACGAGAAAGGATATTTATTTACGCCTCATGCAAATATTAGGTTAAGCTTTCAAGAATCACGACCAAGTATAAATCACATAACAATTACTGAAAGAAGTGAACAGGTGATAGAAATTAAAACTAATGTACGCAATGGAGACGTGATACTACCATATCAAAAATTCGAAGATTTCGAATTCCCTAATTGTGTTCTAAAAGCAAGAAATGGACGAGCACTAACGGTCGTGTTAAATAAATCAAGCGAAGATAAAATTTTAAACCTCACTAAACCCTTCGAAGTAAAAGAATATAACGAAAATATGGATGCTAAATCTAATGAAAATGCGGAATTAAATTGCATTCAGCATGAACCAGAAGAATTTAAGGAAAACGAAATACGTACGGAACACTTGAATCCGGAAGAAAAAGGAAAAATCTTAGAATTATGTCGGGAATACAAGGAAGTATTTTATAAAAAAGGAATGCCTTTGACCTTTACCAGCCAGATAAAGCATAGGATCAAGACAACGGATGAGTTGCCAGTCTACGCAAAGACGTATAAGTACCCGTTCGTCCATAGGGCCGAGGTACAGAGCCAGATAAATGAAATGCTTAGACAAAACATAATTAGACCTAGCGATTCGCCATGGTCCGCGCCGATTTGGGTGGTGCCCAAGAAAAAGGATGCTTCGGGTAGACAAAAGTGGAGAGTTTGCGTGGATTTTCAGAAACTTAACGAGAAAACAATAAACGACAAATACCCCCTACCAAACATCTCCGATCTATTGGACAAACTTGGCAAATGCCGGTATTTTACCACTCTTGATTTGGCAAGTGGGTTCCATTAGATCGAGATGGAAAAAGAAGATGTGAAAAAGACCGCATTTAGCACGGAGCAAGGCCATTTCGAGTATACCCGGATGCCTTTTGGACTAAAGAATGCTCCAGCCACTTTCCAAAGGGTTATGGACAACATACTAAGGGGCATCCAAAACGAGAAATGCCTTGTATACTTGGACGACATAATAATTTTTTCCACTTCACTCCAGGAGCATATCGGTAGACTAAGGGAAGTACTAGAAAGGTTGAAGAAGGCAAATTTTAAAGTGCAGCTAGATAAAAGCGAGTTCTTAAGAAAAGAGGTGGCATATCTAGGGCACATTGTAACACCAAATGGGGTAAAACCTAACCCGGATAAGATAAAGGCAATCAAGAATTATCCCATACCAAGGACTACAAAGGAGATAAAGGGATTCTTAGGGCTACTAGGCTATTACCGAAAATTTATTGATAATTTTGCAAGGCTAACTAAACCATTAACAAAATGCCTGAAAAAGAAAGCAAAAATCGTGCACGATCAGGAATTTTTACAATGTTTTGAGAATTGTAAGAATGCCCTAATTAATGAACCGATACTCCAGTATCCGGACTTTAACAAGCCTTTCAACGTGACTTGCGATGCCAGCAATATAGCATTGGGAGCTGTCCTGTCACAAGGACCGATCGGACAGGACCTGCCCGTAGCCTACGCGTCCAGGACATTGAACGAGTCCGAACAGAAATACTCGACAATAGAGAAGGAATGCCTTTGTCTTGTCTGGGCGACTAAGTATTTCAGGCCGTACCTGTTCGGAAGGAAATTTAACATCATCACGGACCACAAACCACTACAGTGGTTATTTAACTTAAAAGATCCTTCATCTAAACTACTAAGATGGAGGATAAGATTGGAGGAATTCGACTACAATATTGTGTATAAAAAAGGAAAAAGCAATACGAATGCCGATGCATTAAGCCGGATTGAGATCCATATGAAGGAAACAGACGGATTCTCCGAATTAGTTAAATATATGGACGAGTTCAATAAGTCATTGCAAGAAGAGACTGACAGAGAAGCCGGACACTCGAATGATCAGCTATCGGTAATCGCGAACCCAGATTTGGAACAGAATGAAATTCTTAACGAGGACATTGAAATAGAGACGGCCCATACTAACGAGGAACAAGACCCAATAGTAGGAGTACCGACCGTAGAAGCAGCTGTGAACTATGGAGCCAATCAAATTTTTATATCAAGAGTATTTCATTCCCCAGCGAAGCCGAAGTTAATTACCCTTTTTGGGAAAAAAAGCGATACATCCTTCAAGTTTCAAAGGATAACACAGAATACGATGTGATGAAGTTTATCAAAGAAAATATAGCCCCAGAGAAATTGTATTCGATCTACTTCGAAGACCCTGATATATACCCCGAATTTTGTGGTATAGTAAGGAAAAATTTTAGATGGCCATCATTAAAATTTAAGAAATGCACGATAAAGTTAATTGACGTAATCGATGATGATGAAATACAGGAGGTCATTAAGGCATACCATGAGGGGAAGACTAATCACAGGGGGATCGAAGAAACGGAGCAGAGGATAAAAAATAAGTATTACTGGCCCAACTTGAAATTGACCATACAAAGCTACATTAATCATTGCGAAATCTGTCAACGTAGTAAGTATGAAAGAAACCCGGTGAAGATGGAGATGAATATAACCCCAACAGCAACAAAGCCTTTTGAGATAATCCACCTGGATACTTACACCTTAGAAAAACAAAAATTCCTAACTATAATAGACAGCTTTTCCAAATATGCCCAGATCTATCCTTTAAATTCCCTAAACGCCGTAGAAATAGCCGATAATTTAATCTTATTCTTTACTCACCACGGAATTCCGAAACAAATCGTAACAGACAACGGCACCGAGTTTAAAAACACCGTAGTTACGGAATTGCTCCAGACTCATAAAGTAAGGGTCCATTTCTGTCCACCGGACCACCCACAATCGAACAGGATGATAGAGAGATTACACTCCACACTGACGGAACATGTCAGGCTCCTAAATAATCAGGGACAAGGGGACATGCCAGTCGCAAAGAAGCTAAAGTATGCCATATTGGCCTATAACTATACTATTCATTCATCCACGAAGTTTAAGCCAATGGACATCATACAAGGACACATAAGCGAGGAAGACCCTTTTGATATGGACATCAGCAAAATTCTAATGACTAATTATGTCAATGATCACCGTGAACGTGCCAAAATCCTATATTCTAAATTAAATGAGAGTCAAACCGAACTAAAGCAAAAAATCATTGAAACTCGCAATAAAGACAGGGACCGCCCCACAATTTTTGAGGAAAATGAGCAAACATACGTAAAGAGAAGAGATAGACAAAAACTGGGTGATCCATTCAAGGAGCCAACGACTATAAAATCAATCGATCAGGCTAGGAAAACGATTAGAACAGCGAATGAAGAAAAGATCCATATGGATAACTTAAAGCGGCCGCTACGAAGGAAATATAGTATTAATAACTAAAATTAATCATAATTAGTTCCATAGACAAATGTATATACGTTCATTTAGAGGGAAATTTATTCTTTCAGCCTAACCTATGTCGCATGGGGAACTTCGATAGAAGTGAGGGAAGTGAAGGACAACCCCGGAGTTCTGCCACTATGGCTGGGTAGTGCCAAAATTATTAAGAATTATCATATAATGCTGCACTATTACGACCTAAGTTTAATTACGGATCAGATGAACAAATTGTACTATAAAGCAAAAAACGTTACAGAAACAGTTGAGAAGATGAGAACAACGAAACTGTATCTTAGGGAGTTAGATAATTTTATTAAAATAATGGAGTTTATTCAGGGGAAGGTATCTACGAAATTAAATCAGATTATACCCCATCGGAGAATAGTTAAGCGTGGACTAATCAACGTAATGGGATCCGTCTTCAAAGCCGTTACGGGAAACCTTAACGCCAGCGATGGTGAAAAGTACGACAGGGAAATTAACGAACTACAAAAGAATCTCAATAGGCAAACTAAAAACCAAAAATTCTTAGCTAACGCCTTAATCAAAGAATTTAACCTGACGATACAGAATTTGAATAACAATAATAAACTAATTGAAGACAAATTAAATGAGATACTACCTCATGTACGAGCTGAGGGAAACGAGAAAGTCTGTATTTTCCTCAAGGAAATTGTCAGTGAAATAACTAATCTATACGAGATCATTTACGCTATATTGCAAGACATAGAAAACTCCTTAGTCTTTGCAAGAATCGGTTTAATGCATCCAAGCGTAATTAAGTCAGAAGAATTATTTTTTAAACTAGGCAAATTGGAACAAGAGTTGGGGTCAGACAAACTACCCATACCGGTCACTCCGGAAAACACCTTAATGTTCGAAAATCTGATCAACATAGAATGCTTCATTTTAAATAATCGGGTCGTATATATAATGCATATACCCATAGTACATAAACAAGTATTTGACTATTATCATCTGTATGCCATTCCGATTCGCAGGGAGGATCAATTTAAAACTATAATCCCTCAACAAAAATATCTAACCATAACCCAAGTGTACTATGCGTATTACGATAATAGTTGTAAGCTAATTAAGTTAGGATTGTATATGTGTAATAGTAAGGAATTAGTTGAGATACGTAGTAACCATAACTGTGAAATCGAACTATTGAACAATTTAAAACCTAAGACAATGTGCCGGCAAACGCGGGTGATTATCAAGGACATAATTATAAATCGACTAGAGACACTAAACCAATGGATAGTGGTGATACCAAACACCGAACCCGTGCTAATGCAGTGCCCTAACGAAGGGAGCGAAATGCAGAACCTAAGGGGAACGTTTTTACTGAAATTACCGGCAGGGTGCCGAGTATCCATCAACGACCGACAAATATACATGGAAACTTACAACGGGGACCCTAAAGCCCAACCTGTCTGGTTTCCGAAGCTGAGAGAAGAGGAAGGCCCTTTGCCAACATTGAATCTCACCAAGCAATTACCAAACCTCAAGCTGGACGATTTTCATATGTGGCAACAGCAGATAGAACAAATATCAAAGCAATCACAAAAACTAGAAGAAACCATTCCAATCACCCCCAGCCTATGGACCCTGCTATTGTATCTTGTTATAATAGGAGGATGCAGCTTAATAATATGGAGAACCTACATCCTACCAAACCGTAAAAGAAGAGTACCCGACCACGGGGAAGCAATTCAACTTCCTCAAAAAATCGGGAGTTGAATCTGAAGGGGGAGGAGTTACCTATGGTCCCGGACTATAGACCATAGGGAACAAAAGCTGACTCAGGACCTTTTATTAATATAAATAGGATTCCAGTATATTTGTTAGGCAGTCTTTAGTTTTATAACATTGTTGTGATTTTTGCAGTTATTTAATAAACGGTTCGTTCGAGTTCTTCATCCATTTCGTTTTATCCATTTAATAAAGTTTTTTAAAAATATAAGTTAGAGATAAGAAAACATAACTAGGGTATCTAAATGGACTATCTCGAAAGGTCGCAAAGCTGTCGGCGTTAGATTCATCTCCACGTGGATAGGGTGGCGTTCGTACTTTCCTTTCTGACATATTTGGCAGTTATTTATGTATTTTGGAATTGAGCATTTTTGATTTGGCCAATAGTAAATATGTTTGATTTTTTCCCAGGTTTCGTCGATTCCGCGGTGGTTTGTTTTTGACTCGTGATACTTTTGGATGATTTCAGGGATAACTTCTTTGGTTTCTACGTCTAACAATTTTTTCAGACAACGTTTCATTTTTAGACATGGCCATTTAAAGGTCTTCCTCACTACTTCACAAAAGGGTTCATAAATTTCTGGATTTTCGAAATATAAGTGATGCTGTTTGTAGGGTACGATGAATTCTTGGATGAATTTCCTAATGTCGTCTTCGAACTTATCTCTCGAGAGTTGGACGTGATATCTCTTTTTTCCTCCGAAGAGAACCTTGATTCTTGTTTTGGCAGGTGAGTGTAATACCGAGGAGATAATAGCTTGATTTGCCCCATAGTTTACCGCGGTGTCACTTATCGGGATGCCAACAATAAGGTCTTCGCTTGCGTTGGTATGTACAGTCATCCTGTCGTTTTCCGGTTCTTGTTCAGGTGCTGGTGGGTCAACGTCCATGACTTCAGTTTCATCCACTTGCGCGGCTGTCGAGTCCGGGTCTGTCTTGTCATTATTTTTGGATGTCGAGGCTCTCGTTTCTTGTTGTAATTGCCTATTGAATTCTTCCATATATTCAACCAGTGAGAAGTCGTTTGTTTCTTTTGTATGTAGTTCTATTCTCGAAAGGGCGTCCGCATTCGTATTCAACTTTCCCTTTTTATATATAATATTGTAATCATACTCCTCTAGTTTAATTCTCCAACTTGTAAGTTTTGAATTGGCGTCCTTTAGCGAGAAGAGCCACTGCAAGGGCTTGTGGTCCGTTATAAGGTTTATTTTCCTGCCGAATATATAGAGGCGAAAATACTTTGTGGCCCACACGATTCCTAATAATTCCTTTTCCGTTGTTGAGTAATTCCTTTCTGTATCGTTTAAGGTTCTAGACGCATAGGCTATAGGTAAATCTTGTCCAATGGGACCCTGCGACAAGACGGCTCCTAGCGCTACGTTACTTGCGTCTGTTGTGAGATTGAACGGTTGGGAAAAGTCCGGATACTGCAAGATAGGCTCGTTCATCAGAAGAGTTTTGCACAGCTCAAAACAGGATACGAATTTCTGGTTATGTTCTATTTTAGCGCCTTTCTTTAGACACTTCGTTAGCGGTTTCGTTATCCTAGCAAAATCTTTTATGAATCTTCGGTAATAACCGAGCAATCCTAAGAACCCTTTAATTTGTTTTGTTGTCTTAGGAATGGGGAATCTCCTGATTGCCTCAATTTTGTCAGGATTCGGCTTCACTCCTTCGCGTGTAACGACGTGTCCTAAGTAGGCCACTTCTTTTCGCAAAAATTCTGACTTATCTAGCTGTATTTTAAATCCGGATTCTCGCAATCTATTAAAAACATTTCTCAAGCGTTCTAGATGTTCTTGTAGGGAAGTGGAAAACACAATTATGTTATCTAGATATACTAAGCATTTTTCATTCTGCAGCCCTCTGAGGATATTGTCCATAACCCTCTGAAACGTGGCTGGCGCGTTTTTTAGTCCAAAGGGCATGCGCGAGAATTCATAATGCCCATTTTCTGTACTAAACGCGGTTTTTTCGATATCGTCCTCATGCATCTGAATCTGGTGGAACCCGCTCGCCAATTCTAATGTCGAAAAGTACTGGCATTTTCCCAATTTGTCTAACAAGTCTGTGATATTTGGTAGCGGGTACTTGTCGTCCAGTGTCTTGGAATTTAGTCCTCTTAAGTCGACGACTACTCTCCATTTTTTTATTCCTGATGCGTCCTCCTTTTTCGGAACTACCCAAATGGGTGCATTCCATGGTGAGTGACTGGGCCTAATGATTCGTTGGTCCAGCATTTTCTTAATTTGCCTTTCTACCTCCGTTCTATGTATGAAGGGATATCGGTATGATTTACTATACACTGGGATCTCATCTGAGGTTTTAATACGGTGTTTAATCCTATTAGTAAAAGTTAAGGGGTCATTCTCATTGTAAAATATATCCGAATATTCTTTGATTAACTTCAAAAGTTGGTTATACTCTTCTTCGTTTAGGTGATCGGTTCGAAATTTTGATAGGTCTAATTCGGAGTTTCTTTCATCATCGTCGAAATTATTAAGATCTATTTCTTCTAATTCTTTTGGGTCAAATTGTTCTACTTCAAACGTATCGGAGAGGTTTAATGTTACTGGTTCACAGGTGTTGTTCAAAATTGTCGTATAAGCGAAGCCATTCCTAGCAGTGGATAAACATTCTGGAATTTCGCAACTCTGCAGTTTTTGATGTGGTATTATGATATGGCCGTTCCCGACGGATGTCCGTACTCGTACTACTTGCTCGACTCGAGGTGCGATCGTGATGCAATTTGACTCAGGTTGCGTTTCGTGGAAGTGTAACTTGATACGAGCGACCGGTGTGAGAATGCAATCGTTTACAAGGTCAATGCTGGCTTGGAGTATTTTCAAGTTGTCGATTCCTAGAAGTCCGTCGAACGATTTGTGGAATTTAAAGAGGTAAAATTTGAGATCTGTGTTTTGCGGCAAGTTGAATATTCTAGAAGCCGGGATTTTCGCACTATGATTATGGGTGGACTTATGAAACACGGTAGATACTACAAAAGGGTCGTTAATAATTCGATTAGGTTATAGTTTTTTCACAATATCGGGGTTCATAAAGGAACGGGTGGAACCAGAATCAATTAGAATTTTTAAATTTGTTTCGGGGAAAATTACATAACAGAGATTTCTAAGATTAGAGAAGTTCAAATCTATCACAGTTTCCTCTATTTTTTCCTCATTTTGGGAGGCGTTTTGGAAAAATTTTCCTGTTGATTTATTTGGGTATGATAGGGGTTATTTTCAGTTTTTGGGTTATTAGTACTATCATGGGCCTCAGGCTCTGTGAAGTGCATATCATCATACTGATAATAATTTGGTTGGTCCCAATCTTGCTCTTCAAAGTGGGGATATTGGCCATATTCGTATTCTTCCCTATTTTGACAAAGTGTTGATGAATTTTGGGCTTCTGTGTTGTACAACTCTTCGACAGTATATTTAGGGGGTTGATATCTTGTACTGGCTGTAGAATTATTCGGTAATGGTCTCTGTACGGACTGTGAGATTCCTGACATAGGTGTAGGGGGTGGCAACTGTCGGAGTGGGTTTGGTCTGAATACATTACTTTGACCGTTGGGTCTTCTAAAGGTCCGAGAGTTTGAGAAGGTTCCGGCCCTTTGACCATTAAAGTTAGGTCTTGCGTTCATTGATGACGGTGAAAATGTGGGTCGAAATGAATTATCTGGGGGTTGAAAATTCGGAGATGATTTAAAGAATGTTGGTCTTGAATGATTAATGTAATTTTGTTGAAATGTTGGGCCGGGTCGTGGTTGGTTTTGGAAATATTGTGTATTATTTTCTTGGGTAACAAACTGTAAGGCTTGTGCCAAATTGACTGATCTCATGCACCTTATGGTAGTACCCAAGGGTTCTCTGAGCCCAGATAGGAAGGTTTTTAGAGCCAACTCATTGTATAGGTTCCTTTTCAGAGTCCTAAATTGTACCAAATTTTCATGTGAATCAACATACGAGCACAACAAATTCAGAATGTGTAAAATTCTATCATAAAATTCAAAAGGTTTTTCATGAGGCTGTTGTTTCATTAAAACTAAATCTCTATTTAAGCAAGTCTTATCTCTCTGATCAGCAAAGTTACGTTGCAAAACGTTTTTTAAATCATCCCATTTATTAACGTTTTGTATATTTATTACTAGTTTAGCATTGCCCGTGAGTTTGCTGATAAGCGAGTTTATTAAATAAGTATTTTGAAAGTTTTCAGGGTTTGTTTGGTCATAGAAATTGTCAATTAAAGATTGGCATATTGAAATGTATCTATTTAAATCATTAGGGTTCCCATCAAAAGTCGGGACGCAACTTAAATATTCAGGTTTGAATTGGGACATTGTGAAATCTTCTTTAATTACAGAGGCAGAGTCAGTTAAAGGCGTTGCAATATTCAAACTAAGGTTTGATATTTGTTTAGCAACTTCTTCGATTTCAGACATAAATCAAATTCACTTACGCGATTAATAGGCTGATCCTGATCATCTATAAGGAACTGCTTCGGGGCGTCTCCTCTAAGCTTTCCTTGCGTTGCTCAGCGATGTGGTCTCAGCAACCGGGGTATTTTGGTTCGGGCAACTTCTTGACAGCTCTTCGATAGAGGGGAATTTTCGATTTCTGGAAAGTTCACTCTGTTGACCGACGTTGAAAAAATGTGGGTTCTTTCGGTTAATCGTTGAAACGAAAAATTCAATACGAACAATTCGTACTGAGTTCCGAAATTAATCCGAACGACTGCGCCACTTAACTCACAGGAACAGCGAGATTCTTAAAAAAAAATTATTTTTAATTTTTAAAACACAAAACAACTAGGAACAATAATTATAATATAATCTGAATTAATTATGAATACAATCTGCCTCTTAACAATAGTTGCGTTGCGTTAAATAGTCAGAGTCTTGTCTAGTCAGCTCCTTTGTGTCAACGTCACTCGTAGTCGTCCCATAACTCGCTTCTATTAGAGCCAAATTGACGATTTGCCGTGTAAGGCCTTATTATGCTTATTTTGCCAAAAGGAGACGATTTGAACAAAATTGGTTGTAGCGTTGGCGAAATATCGACAAATTGTACGATTTGGACAAAAAGTGCCGCTGCTATTAGAGCCAAATTGACGATTTGCCGTTTAAGGCCTTATGCTTGTTTTGCCAAAAGGAGACGATTTGAACAAAATTGGTTGTAACGTTGGCGAAATAACGCCAAATCGTGGTTTTCGGGCAATTTCCGACGAAACTCGCCGATTTCACGGATTTGACGATTTTTAAGCTCAGTATTGTTAGGAATGACGAAAGTGGCACGAAATCATACGATTTACACGATTTGGTCAAAAAGTGCCGCTTCTATTAGAGCCAAATTGACGATTTGCCGTGTAAGGCCTTATTATGATTATTTTGCCAAAAGGAGACGTTTTGAACAAAATTGGTTGTAGCGTTGGCGAAATAACGCCAAATCGAACGATTTGGACAAAAAGTGCCGCTTCTGTTAGAGCCAAATTGACGATTTGCCGTTTAAGGCCTTATTATGCTTATTTTGCCAAAAGGAGACGATTTGAACAAAATTAATTGTAGCGTTGGCGAAATAACGTCCAATCGTACGATTTGGACGAAAAGTGCCGCTTCTATTAGAGCCAAATTGACGATTTGCCGTTTAAGGCCTTATTATGCTTGTTTTGCCAAAAGGAGACGATTTGAACAAAATTGGTTGTAACGTTGGCGAAATAACGCCAAATCGTGGTTTTCGGGCAATTTCCGACGAAACTCGCCGATTTCACGGATTTGACGATTTTTAAGCTCAGTATTGTTAGGAATGACGAAAATGGCACGAAATCATACGATTTACACGATTTGGTCAAAAAGTGCCGCTTCAATTAGAGCCAAATTGACGAATTGCCGTTTAAGGCCTTATTATGCTTATTTTGCCAAAAGGAGACGATTTGAACAAAATTGGTTGTAGCGTTGGCGAAATAACGCCAAATTGTACGATTTGGACAAATAGTGCCGCTTCTATTAGAGCCAAATTGACGATTTGCCGTGTAAGGCCTTATTATGCTTATTTTGCCAAAAGGAAATGATTTGAACAAAATTGGTAGTAGCGTTGGCGAAATAACGCCAAATTGTACGATTTGGACAAATAGTGCCGCTTCTATTAGAGCCAAATTGACGATTTGCCGTTTAAGGCCTTATTATGCTTATTTTGCCAAAAGGAGACGTTTTGAACAAAATTGGTTGTAGCGTTGGCGAAATAACGCCAAATCGAACGATTTGGACAAAAAGTGCCGCTTCTGTTAGAGCCAAATTGACGATTTGCCATTTAAGGCCTTATTATGCTTATTTTGCCAAAAGGAGACGATTTGAACAAAATTGGTAGTAGCGTTGGCGAAATAACGCCAAATCGTACGATTTGGACGAAAAGTGCCGCTTCTATTAGAGCCAAATTGACGATTTGCCGTTTAAGGCCGTATTATGCTTATTTTGCCAAAAGGAGACGATTTGAACAAAATTGGTAGTAGCGTTGGCGAAATAACGCCCAATCGTACGATTTGGACGAAAAGTGCCGCTTCTATTAGAGCCAAATTGACGATTTGCCGTTTAAGGCCTTATTATGCTTATTTTGTCAATAGGAGATGATTGGAACAAAATTGGTAGTAGCGTTGGCGAAATAACGCCAAATCGTACGATTTGGACGAAAAGTGCCGCTTCTATTAAAGCCAAATTGACGATTTGCCGTTTAAGGCCGTATTATGCTTATTTTGCCAAAAGGAGACGATTTGAAAAAAATTGGTTGTAGCGTTGGCGAAATAACGCCAAATAGTGGTTTTCGAGCAATTTCCGACGAAACTCGCCGATTTCACGGATTTGACGATTTTTAAGCTCAGTATTGTTAGGAATGACGGAAATAGCACGAAATCGTACGATTTACACGGTTTAGTCACAAAGTGTAGCTTCTGTTAGAGCCAAATTGACGATTTGCCATTTAAGGCCTTATTATGCTTATTTTGCCAAAAGGAGAAGATTTGAACAAAATTGGTAGTAGCGTTGGCGAAATAACGCCAAATCGTACGATTTGGACGAAAAGTGCCGCTTCTATTAGAGCCAAATTGACGATTTGCCGTTTAAGGTCGTATTATGCTTATTTTGTCAATAGGAGATGATTGGAACAAAATTGGTAGTAGCGTTGGCGAAATAACGCCAAATCGTACGATTTGGACGAAAAGTGCCGCTTCTATTAAAGCCAAATTGACGATTTGCCGTTTAAGGCCGTATTATGCTTATTTTGCCAAAAGGAGACGATTTGAACAAAATTGGTAGTAGCGTTGGCGAAATAACGCCAAATCGTACGATTTGGACGAAAAGTGCCGCTTCTATTAGAGCCAAATTGACGATTTGCCGTTTAAGGCCGTATTATGCTTATTTTGCCAAAAGGAGACGATTTGAACAAAATTGGTAGTAGCGTTGGCGAAATAACGCCCAATCGTACGATTTGGACGAAAAGTGCCGCTTCTATTAGAGCCAAATTGACGATTTGCCGTTTAAGGTCGTATTATGCTTATTTTGCCAAAAGGAGACGATTTGAACAAAATTGGTAGTAGCGTTGGCGAAATAACGCCAAATCGTACGATTTGGACGAAAAGTGCCGCTTCTATTAAAGCCAAATTGACGATTTGCCGTTTAAGGCCGTATTATGCTTATTTTGCCAAAAGGAGACGATTTGAAAAAAATTGGTTGTAGCGTTGGCGAAATAACGCCAAATCGTGGTTTTCGAGCAATTTCCGACGAAACTCGCCGATTTCACGGATTTGACGATTTTTAAGCTCAGTATTGTTAGGAATGACGGAAATAGCACGAAATCGTACGATTTACACGGTTTAGTCACAAAGTGTCGCTTCTATTAGAGCCAAATTGACGATTTGCCGTTTAAGACCTTATTATGCTTATTTTGCCAAAAGGAGACGATTTGAACAAAATTAATTGTAGCGTTGGCGAAATAACGCCAAATCGAACGATTTGGACAAAAAGTGCCGCTTCTGTTAGAGCCAAATTGACGATTTGCCATTTAAGGCCTTATTATGCTTATTTTGCCAAAAGGAGACGATTTGAACAAAATTGGTAGTAGCGTTGGCGAAATAACGCCAAATCGTACGATTTGGACGCAAAGTGCCGCTTCTATTAGAGCCAAATTGACGATTTGCCGTTTAAGGCCTTATTATGCTTATTTTGCCAAAAGGAGACGATTTGATCAAAATTAATTGTAGCGTTGGCGAAATAACGCCCAATCGTACGATTTGGACGAAAAGTGCCGCTTCTATTAGAGCCAAATTGACGATTTGCCGTTTAAGGCCTTATTATGCTTATTTTGTCAATAGGAGATGATTGGAACAAAATTGGTAGTAGCGTTGGCGAAATAACGCCAAATCGTACGATTTGGACGAAAAGTGCCGCTTCTATTAAAGCCAAATTGACGATTTGCCGTTTAAGGCCTTATTATGCTTATTTTGCCAAAAGGAGACGATTTGAACAAAATTGGTTGTAGCGTTGGCGAAATATCGACAAATTGTACGATTTGGACAAAAAGTGCCGCTGCTATTAGAGCCAAATTGACGATTTGCCGTTTAAGGCCTTATGCTTGTTTTGCCAAAAGGAGACGATTTGAACAAAATTGGTTGTAACGTTGGCGAAATAACGCCAAATCGTGGTTTTCGGGCAATTTCCGACGAAACTCGCCGATTTCACGGATTTGACGATTTTTAAGCTCAGTATTGTTAGGAATGACGAAAGTGGCACGAAATCATACGATTTACACGATTTGGTCAAAAAGTGCCGCTTCTATTAGAGCCAAATTGACGATTTGCCGTGTAAGGCCTTATTATGATTATTTTGCCAAAAGGAGACGTTTTGAACAAAATTGGTTGTAGCGTTGGCGAAATAACGCCAAATCGAACGATTTGGACAAAAAGTGCCGCTTCTGTTAGAGCCAAATTGACGATTTGCCGTTTAAGGCCTTATGCTTATTTTGCCAAAAGGAGACGATTTGAACAAAATTAATTGTAGCGTTGGCGAAATAACGTCCAATCGTACGATTTGGACGAAAAGTGCCGCTTCTATTAGAGCCAAATTGACGATTTGCCGTTTAAGGCCGTATTATGCTTATTTTGCCAAAAGGAGACGATTTGAAAAAAATTGGTTGTAGCGTTGGCGAAATAACGCCAAATAGTGGTTTTCGAGCAATTTCCGACGAAACTCGCCGATTTCACGGATTTGACGATTTTTAAGCTCAGTATTGTTAGGAATGACGGAAATAGCACGAAATCGTACGATTTACACGGTTTAGTCACAAAGTGTCGCTTCTGTTAGAGCCAAATTGACGATTTGCCATTTAAGGCCTTATTATGCTTATTTTGCCAAAAGGAGAAGATTTGAACAAAATTGGTAGTAGCGTTGGCGAAATAACGCCAAATCGTACGATTTGGACGCAAAGTGCCGCTTCTATTAGAGCCAAATTGACGATTTGCCGTTTAAGGCCTTATTATGCTTATTTTGCCAAAAGGAGACGATTTGAACAAAATTAATTGTAGCGTTGGCGAAATAACGCCAAATCGAACGATTTGGACAAAAAGTGCCGCTTCTGTTAGAGCCAAATTGACGATTTGCCATTTAAGGCCTTATTATGCTTATTTTGCCAAAAGGAGACGATTTGAACAAAATTGGTAGTAGCGTTGGCGAAATAACGCCAAATCGTACGATTTGGACGCAAAGTGCCGCTTCTATTAGAGCCAAATTGACGATTTGCCGTTTAAGGCCTTATTATGCTTATTTTGCCAAAAGGAGACGATTTGATCAAAATTAATTGTAGCGTTGGCGAAATAACGCCCAATCGTACGATTTGGACGAAAAGTGCCGCTTCTATTAGAGCCAAATTGACGATTTGCCGTTTAAGGCCTTATTATGCTTATTTTGTCAATAGGAGATGATTGGAACAAAATTGGTAGTAGCGTTGGCGAAATAACGCCAAATCGTACGATTTGGACGAAAAGTGCCGCTTCTATTAAAGCCAAATTGACGATTTGCCGTTTAAGGCCTTATTATGCTTATTTTGCCAAAAGGAGACGATTTGAACAAAATTGGTTGTAGCGTTGGCGAAATATCGACAAATTGTACGATTTGGACAAAAAGTGCCGCTGCTATTAGAGCCAAATTGACGATTTGCCGTTTAAGGCCTTATGCTTGTTTTGCCAAAAGGAGACGATTTGAACAAAATTGGTTGTAACGTTGGCGAAATAACGCCAAATCGTGGTTTTCGGGCAATTTCCGACGAAACTCGCCGATTTCACGGATTTGACGATTTTTAAGCTCAGTATTGTTAGGAATGACGAAAGTGGCACGAAATCATACGATTTACACGATTTGGTCAAAAAGTGCCGCTTCTATTAGAGCCAAATTGACGATTTGCCGTGTAAGGCCTTATTATGATTATTTTGCCAAAAGGAGACGTTTTGAACAAAATTGGTTGTAGCGTTGGCGAAATAACGCCAAATCGAACGATTTGGACAAAAAGTGCCGCTTCTGTTAGAGCCAAATTGACGATTTGCCGTTTAAGGCCTTATTATGCTTATTTTGCCAAAAGGAGACGATTTGAACAAAATTAATTGTAGCGTTGGCGAAATAACGTCCAATCGTACGATTTGGACGAAAAGTGCCGCTTCTATTAGAGCCAAATTGACGATTTGCCGTTTAAGGCCTTATTATGCTTGTTTTGCCAAAAGGAGACGATTTGAACAAAATTGGTTGTAACGTTGGCGAAATAACGCCAAATCGTGGTTTTCGGGCAATTTCCGACGAAACTCGCCGATTTCACGGATTTGACGATTTTTAAGCTCAGTATTGTTAGGAATGACGAAAATGGCACGAAATCATACGATTTACACGATTTGGTCAAAAAGTGCCGCTTCAATTAGAGCCAAATTGACGAATTGCCGTTTAAGGCCTTATTATGCTTATTTTGCCAAAAGGAGACGATTTGAACAAAATTGGTTGTAGCGTTGGCGAAATAACGCCAAATTGTACGATTTGGACAAATAGTGCCGCTTCTATTAGAGCCAAATTGACGATTTGCCGTGTAAGGCCTTATTATGCTTATTTTGCCAAAAGGAAATGATTTGAACAAAATTGGTAGTAGCGTTGGCGAAATAACGCCAAATTGTACGATTTGGACAAATAGTGCCGCTTCTATTAGAGCCAAATTGACGATTTGCCGTTTAAGGCCTTATTATGCTTATTTTGCCAAAAGGAGACGTTTTGAACAAAATTGGTTGTAGCGTTGGCGAAATAACGCCAAATCGAACGATTTGGACAAAAAGTGCCGCTTCTGTTAGAGCCAAATTGACGATTTGCCATTTAAGGCCTTATTATGCTTATTTTGCCAAAAGGAGACGATTTGAACAAAATTGGTAGTAGCGTTGGCGAAATAACGCCAAATCGTACGATTTGGACGAAAAGTGCCGCTTCTATTAGAGCCAAATTGACGATTTGCCGTTTAAGGCCGTATTATGCTTATTTTGCCAAAAGGAGACGATTTGAACAAAATTGGTAGTAGCGTTGGCGAAATAACGCCCAATCGTACGATTTGGACGAAAAGTGCCGCTTCTATTAGAGCCAAATTGACGATTTGCCGTTTAAGGCCTTATTATGCTTATTTTGTCAATAGGAGATGATTGGAACAAAATTGGTAGTAGCGTTGGCGAAATAACGCCAAATCGTACGATTTGGACGAAAAGTGCCGCTTCTATTAAAGCCAAATTGACGATTTGCCGTTTAAGGCCGTATTATGCTTATTTTGCCAAAAGGAGACGATTTGAAAAAAATTGGTTGTAGCGTTGGCGAAATAACGCCAAATAGTGGTTTTCGAGCAATTTCCGACGAAACTCGCCGATTTCACGGATTTGACGATTTTAAGCTCAGTATTGTTAGGAATGACGGAAATAGCACGAAATCGTACGATTTACACGGTTTAGTCACAAAGTGTAGCTTCTGTTAGAGCCAAATTGACGATTTGCCATTTAAGGCCTTATTATGCTTATTTTGCCAAAAGGAGAAGATTTGAACAAAATTGGTAGTAGCGTTGGCGAAATAACGCCAAATCGTACGATTTGGACGAAAAGTGCCGCTTCTATTAGAGCCAAATTGACGATTTGCCGTTTAAGGTCGTATTATGCTTATTTTGTCAATAGGAGATGATTGGAACAAAATTGGTAGTAGCGTTGGCGAAATAACGCCAAATCGTACGATTTGGACGAAAAGTGCCGCTTCTATTAAAGCCAAATTGACGATTTGCCGTTTAAGGCCGTATTATGCTTATTTTGCCAAAAGGAGACGATTTGAACAAAATTGGTAGTAGCGTTGGCGAAATAACGCCAAATCGTACGATTTGGACGAAAAGTGCCGCTTCTATTAGAGCCAAATTGACGATTTGCCGTTTAAGGCCGTATTATGCTTATTTTGCCAAAAGGAGACGATTTGAACAAAATTGGTAGGAGCGTTGGCGAAATAACGCCCAATCGTACGATTTGGACGAAAAGTGCCGCTTCTATTAGAGCCAAATTGACGATTTGCCGTTTAAGGTCGTATTATGCTTATTTTGCCAAAAGGAGACGATTTGAACAAAATTGGTAGTAGCGTTA